>NW_026969101.1:0-55000 GCF_028390025.1 Pseudophryne corroboree
CTGTCACCTCAGTGATACATTTTGGAATGGTACCTAAAGTTTAAAGCAGAAATAGGGTCACTTTTGAAATTTTCATTTTTGACCAATGCGATAGGTCCGGGGCTTAGGTAAGTTATCATATGTCACAAAACCGTTAAAGCTCCTGTTCAAAAATGATGCTCCATAGCCAACTTCTGTCACCTCAGTGATACATTTTGGAATGGTACCTAAAGTTTAAAGCAGAAATTGGGGCACTTTTGAAATTTTAATTTTTGACCAATGCGATAGGTCCGGGGCTTAGGTAAGTTATTATATGTCACAAAACCGTTAAAGCTCCTGTTTAAAAATTATGCTCCGAAATCAACTTCTGTCACCTCAGTGCTACATATTGGAATGGTACCTAAAGTTTAAAGCAGAAATTCGGGCACTTTTAACATTTTCATTTTTGACCAATGCGATAGATACGGGGCTTAGGTAAATTATCATATGTCACAAAACCGTTAAAGCTCCTGTTCAAAAATGATGCTCCGAAATAAACTTCTGTCACCTCAGTGATACATTTTGGAATGGTACCTAAAGTTTAAAGCAGAAATAGGGGCACTTTTGAAATTTTCATTTTTGACCAATTCGATAGGTACGGGGCTTAGGTAAGTTATCATATGTCACAAAACCGGTAAAGCTCCTGTTCAAAAAGGATGCTCCGAAATAAACTTCTGTCACCTCAGTGCTAAATATTGGAATGTTACCTAAAGTTTATAGCAGAAATAGGGGGACTTTTGAAATTTTCATTTTTGACCAATGCGATAGGTCCGGGGCTTAGGTAAGTTATCATATGTCACAGAACCGTTAAAGCTCCTGTTCAAAAATTATGCTCCGAAATTAACTTCTGTCACCGCAGTGATACATTTTGGAATGGTACCTACAGTTTAAAGCAGATATAGGGGGACTTTTGAAATTTTAATTTTTGACCAATGCGATAGGTCCGGGGCTTAGGTAAATTATCATATGTCACAAAACCATTAAAGCTCCTGTTCAAAATGATGCTCCGAAATCAACTTCTGTCACCTCAGTGATACATTTTGGAATGGTACCTAAAGTTTAAAGCAGAAATAGGGGCACTTTTGAAATTTTAATTTTTGACCAATGCGATAGGTCCGGGGCTTAGGTAAATTATCATATGTCACAAAACCGTTAAAGCTCCTGTTCAAAATGATGCTCCGAAATAAACTTCTGTCACCTCAGTGATACATTTTGGAATGGTACCTAAAGTTTAAAGCAGAAATAGGGGCACTTTTGACATTTTCATTTTTGACCAATTCGATAGGTCCGGGGCTTAGGTAAGTTCTCATATGTCACAAAACCATTAAAGCTCCTGTTCAAAAAGGATGCTCCGAAATAAACTTCTGTCACCTCAGTGCTACATATTGGAATGGTACCTAAAGTTTAAAGCAGAAATTGGGGCACTTTTAAAATTTTCATTTTTAACCAATTCGATAGGTCCGGGGCTTAGGTAAGTTATCATATGTCACAAAACCGTTAAAGCTCCTGTTCAAAAATATGCTCTGAAATAAACTTATGTCACCTCAGTGATACATTTTGGAATGGTAGCTAAAGTTTAAAGCAGAAATTCGGGCACTTTTAAAATTTTCATTTTTGACCAATTCGATAGGTCCGGGGCTTAGGTAAGTTAACATATGTCACAGAACCGTTAAAGCTCCTGTTCAAAAATGATGCTCCGAAGCCAACTTCTGTCACCTCAGTGATACATTTTGGAATGGTACCTAAAGTTTAAAGCAGAAATAGGGGCACTTTTGAAATTTTCATTTTTGACCAATTCGATAGGTCCGGGGCTTAAGTAAGTTATCATATGTCACAGAACCGTTAAAGCTTTTGTTCAAAAAGGATGCTTCTAAGCCAACTTCTGTCACCTCAGTGATACATTTTGTAATGGTACCTAAAGTTTAAAGCAGAAATAGGGGCACTTTTGAAATTTTCATTTTTGACCAATTCGATAGGTCCGGGGCTTAGGTAAGTTATCATATGTCACAAAACCGTTAAAGCTCCTGTTCAAAAATGATGCTCCGAAATAAACTTATGTCACCTCAGTGATACATTTTGGAATGGTACCTAAAGTTTAAAGCTGAAATTGGTGCAATTTTAAAATTTTCATTTTTGACCAATTCGATAGGTCCGGGGCTTATGTAAGTTATCATATGTCACAGAACCGTTAAAGCTCCTGTTCAAAAATGATGCTCAGAAGCCAACTTCTATAACCTCAGTGATACATTTTGGAATGGTACCTAAAGTTTAAAGCAGAAATAGGGGGACTTTTGAAATTTTAATTTTTGACCAATTCGATAGGTCCGGGGCTTAGGTAAGTTATCATATGTCACAAAACCGTTAAAGCTCCTGTTCAAAAATTATGCTCCAAAATAAACTTCTGTCACCTCAGTGCTACATATTGCAATGGTACCTAAAGTTTAAAGCTGAAATTGGTGCTCTTTTAAAATTTTCATTTTTGACCAATTCGATAGGTCCGGGGCTTAGGTAAGTTAACATATGTCACAGAACCGTTAAAGCTCCTGTTCAAAAATGATGCTCCAAAGCCTACTTCTGTCACCTCAGTGATACATTTTAAAAAAGGTACCTAAAGTTTAAAGCAGAAATTGGGGCAATTTTGATATTTTCATTTTTGACCAATTCGATAGGTCCGGGGCTTAGGTAAGTTATTATATGTCACAAAACCGTTAAAGCTCCTGTTTAAAAATGATGCTCCGAAATCAACTTCTGTCACCTCAGTGCTACATATTGGAATGGTACCTAAAGTTTAAAGCAGAAATTCGGGCACTTTTAACATTTTCATTTTTGACCAATGCGATAGGTCCGGGGCTTAGGTAAGTTATCATATGTCACAAAACCGTTAAAGCTCTTGTTCAAAATGTATGCTCCGAAATTAACTTCTGTCACCTCAGTGCTACATATTGGAATGGTACCTAAAGTTTAAAGCAGAAATTCGGGCACTTTTAAAATTTTCATTTTTGACCAATTCGATAGGTCCAGGGCTTAGGTAAGTTAACATATGTAACAGAACCGTTAAAGCTCCTGTTCAAAAATGATGCTCCAAAGCCAACTTCTATCACCTCAGTGATACATTTTGGAATGGTACCTAAAGTTTAAAGCAGAAATTGGGGCACTTTTGAAATTTTAATTTTTGACCAATGCGATAGGTCCGGGGCTTAGGTAAGTTATTATATGTCACAAAACCGTTAAAGCTCCTGTTTAAAAATTATGCTCCGAAATCAACTTCTGTCACCTCAGTGCTACATATTGGAATGGTACCTAAAGTTTAAAGCAGAAATTCGGGCACTTTTAACATTTTCATTTTTGACCAATGCGATAGGTCCGGGGCTTAGGTAAATTATCATATGTCACAAAACCGTTAAAGCTCCTGTTCAAAAATGATGCTCCGAAATAAACTTCTGTCACCTCAGTGATACATTTTGGAATGGTACCTAAAGTTTAAAGCAGAAATAGGGGCACTTTTGAAATTTTCATTTTTGACCAATTCGATAGGTCCGGGGCTTAGGTAAGTTATCATATGTCACAAAACCGGTAAAGCTCCTGTTCAAAAAGGATGCTCCGAAATAAACTTCTGTCACCTCAGTGCTAAATATTGGAATGGTACCTAAAGTTTATAGCAGAAATAGGGGGACTTTTGAAATTTTCATTTTTGACCAATGCGATAGGTCCGGGGCTTAGGTAAGTTATCATATGTCACAGAACCGTTAAAGCTCCTGTTCAAAAATTATGCTCCGAAATTAACTTCTGTCACCGCAGTGATACATTTTGGAATGGTACCTACAGTTTAAAGCAGATATAGGGGGACTTTTGAAATTTTAATTTTTGACCAATGCGATAGGTCCGGGGCTTAGGTAAATTATCATATGTCACAAAACCATTAAAGCTCCTGTTCAAAATGATGCTCCGAAATCAACTTCTGTCACCTCAGTGATACATTTTGGAATGGTACCTAAAGTTTAAAGCAGAAATAGGGGCACTTTTGAAATTTTAATTTTTGACCAATGCGATAGGTCCGGGGCTTAGGTAAATTATCATATGTCACAAAACCGTTAAAGCTCCTGTTCAAAATGATGCTCCGAAATAAACTTCTGTCACCTCAGTGATACATTTTGGAATGGTACCTAAAGTTTAAAGCAGAAATAGGGGCACTTTTGACATTTTCATTTTTGACCAATTCGATAGGTCCGGGGCTTAGGTAAGTTATCATATGTCACAAAACCATTAAAGCTCCTGTTCAAAAAGGATGCTCCGAAATAAACTTCTGTCACCTCAGTGCTACATATTGGAATGGTACCTAAAGTTTAAAGCAGAAATTGGGGCACTTTTAAAATTTTCATTTTTAACCAATTCGATAGGTCCGGGGCTTAAGTAAGTTATCATATGTCACAGAACCGTTAAAGCTCCTGTTCAAAAATGATGCTCAGAAGCCAACTTCTATAACCTCAGTGATACATTTTGGAATGGTACCTAAAGTTTAAAGCAGAAATAGGGGGACTTTTGAAATTTTAATTTTTGACCAATTCGATAGGTCCGGGGCTTAGGTAAGTTATCATATGTCACAAAACCGTTAAAGCTCCTGTTCAAAAATTATGCTCCGAAATCAACTTCTGTCACCACAGTGATACATTTTGGAATGGTACCTAAAGTTTAAAGCAGAAATTGGTGCTCTTATAAAATTTTCATTTTTGACCAATTCGATAGGTCCGGGGCTTAGGTAAGTAATCATATGTCACAAAACCGTTAAAGCTCCTGTTCAAAAATGATGCTCCGAAATAAACTTATGTCACCTCAGTGATACATTTTGGAATGGTACCTAAAGTTTAAAGCAGAAATAGGGGCACTTTTGAAATTTTCATTTTTTGACCAATTCGATAGGTCCGGGGCTTAGGTAAGTTATCATATGTCACAAAACCGTTAAAGCTCCTGTTCAAAAATTATGCTCCGAAATCAACTTCTGTCACCTCAGTGATACATTTTGGAATGGTACTTAAAGTTTAAAGCAGAAATAGGGGCACTTTTGAAATTTTCATTTTTGACCAATTCGATAGGTCCGGGGCTTAAGTAAGTTATCATATGTCACAGAACCGTTAAAGCTTTTGTTCAAAAAGATGCTTCTAAGCCAACTTCTGTCACCTCAGTGATACATTTTGTAATGGTACCTAAAGTTTAAAGCAGAAATAGGGGCACTTTTGAAATTTTCATTTTTGACCAATTCGATAGGTCCGGGGCTTAGGTAAGTTATCATATGTCACAAAACCGTTAAAGCTCCTGTTCAAAAATGATGCTCCGAAATAAACTTATGTCACCTCAGTGATACATTTTGGAATGGTACCCAAAGGTTAAAGCTGAAATTGGTGCAATTTTAAAATTTTCATTTTTGACCAATTCGATAGGTCCGGGGCTTATGTAAGTTATCATATGTCACAAAACCGTTAAAGCTCCTGTTCAAAAATTATGCTCCGAAATCAACTTCTGTCACCATAGTGATACATTTTGGAATGGTACCTAAAGTTTAAAGCAGAAATAGGGGCACTTTTGAAATTTTCATTTTTGACCAATTCAATAGGTCCGGGGCTTAGGTAAGTTATCATAAGTCACAAAACCGTTAAAGCTCCTGTTCAAAAATGATGCTCCGAAATAAACTTCTGTCACCTCAGTGATACATTTTGGAATGGTACCTAAAGTTTAAAGCAGAAATAAGGGTACTTTTGAAATTTTCATTTTTGACCAATTCGATAGGTCCGGGGCTTAGGTAAGTTATCATATGTCACAAAACCGTTAAAGCTCCTGTTCAAAAAGGATGCTCCGAAATAAACTTCTGTCACCTCAGTGCTACATATTGGAATAGTACCTAAAGTTTAAAGCAGAAATAGGGGGACTTTTGAAATTTTCATTTTTGACCAATGCGATAGGTCCGGGGCTTAGGTAAGTTATCATATGTCACAAAACCGTTAAAGCTCCTGTTCAAAATGTATGCTCCGAAATTAACTTCTGTCACCTCAGTGCTACATATTGGAATGGTACCTAAAGTTTAAAGCAGAAATTCGGGCACTTTTAAAATTTTAATTTTTGACCAATGCGACAGGTGCGGGGCTTAGGTAAGTTATCATATGTCACAAAACCGTTAAAGCTCCTGTTCAAAAATGATGCTCCGAAATAAACTTATGTCACCTCAGTGATACATTTTGGAATGGTACCTAAAGTTTAAAGCTGAAATTGGTGCAATTTTAAAATTTTCATTTTTGACCAATTCGATAGGTCCGGGGCTTATGTAAGTTATCATATGTCACAGAACCATTAAAGCTCCTGTTCAAAAATGATGCTCAGAAGCCAACTTCTATAACCTCAGTGATACATTTTGGAATGGTACCTAAAGTTTAAAGCAGAAATAGGGGGACTTTTGAAATTTTAATTTTTGACCAATTCGATAGGTCCTGGGCTTAGGTAAGTTATCATATGTCACAAAACCGTTAAAGCTCCTGTTCAAAAATGATGCTCCGAAATAAACTTATGTCACCTCAGTGATACATTTTGGAATGGTACCTAAAGTTTAAAGCTGAAATTGGTGCAATTTTAAAATTTTCATTTTTGACCAATTCGATAGGTCCGGGGCTTATGTAAGTTATCATATGTCACAAAACCGTTAAAGCTCCTGTTCAAAAATTATGCTCCGAAATCAACTTCTGTCACCACAGTGATACATTTTGGAATGGTACCTAAAGTTTAAAGCAGAAATAGGGGCACTTTTGAAATTTTCATTTTTGACCAATTCAATAGGTCCGGGGCTTAGGTAAGTTATCATATGTCACAAAACCGTTAAAGCTCCTGTTCAAAAATGATGCTCCGAAATAAACTTCTGTCACCTCAGTGATACATTTTGGAATGGTACCTAAAGTTTAAAGCAGAAATAAGGGTACTTTTGAAATTTTCATTTTTGACCAATTCGATAGGTCCGGGGCTTAGGTAAGTTATCATATGTCACAAAACCGTTAAAGCTCCTGTTCAAAAAGGATGCTCCGAAATAAACTTCTGTCACCTCAGTGCTACATATTGGAATAGTACCTAAAGTTTAAAGCAGAAATAGGGGGACTTTTGAAATTTTCATTTTTGACCAATGCGATAGGTCCGGGGCTTAGGTAAGTTATCATATGTCACAAAACCGTTAAAGCTCCTGTTCAAAATGTATGCTCCGAAATTAACTTCTGTCACCTCAGTGCTACATATTGGAATGGTACCTAAAGTTTAAAGCAGAAATTCGGGCACTTTTAAAATTTTAATTTTTGACCAATGCGACAGGTCCGGGGCTTAGGTAAGTTATCATATGTCACAAAACCGTTAAAGCTCCTGTTCAAAAATGATGCTCCGAAATAAACTTATGTCACCTCAGTGATACATTTTGGAATGGTACCTAAAGTTTAAAGCTGAAATTGGTGCAATTTTAAAATTTTCATTTTTGACCAATTCGATAGGTCCGGGGCTTATGTAAGTTATCATATGTCACAGAACCATTAAAGCTCCTGTTCAAAAATGATGCTCAGAAGCCAACTTCTATAACCTCAGTGATACATTTTGGAATGGTACCTAAAGTTTAAAGCAGAAATAGGGGGACTTTTGAAATTTTAATTTTTGACCAATTCGATAGGTCCGGAGCTTAGGTAAGTTATCATATGTCACAAAACCGTTAAAGCTCCTGTTCAAAAATTATGCTCCGAAATCAACTTCTGTCACCACAGTGATACATTTTGGAATGGTACCTAAAGTTTAAAGCAGAAATTGGTGCTCTTATAAAATTTTCATTTTTGACCAATTCGATAGGTCCGGGGCTTAGGTAAGTAATCATATGTCACAAAACCGTTAAAGCTCCTGTTCAAAAATGATGCTCCGAAATAAACTTATGTCACCTCAGTGATACATTTTGGAATGGTACCTAAAGTTTAAAGCAGAAATAGGGGCACTTTTGAAATTTTCATTTTTTGACCAATTCGATAGGTCCGGGGCTTAGGTAAGTTATCATATGTCACAAAACCGTTAAAGCTCCTGTTCAAAAATTATGCTCCGAAATCAACTTCTGTCACCTCAGTGATACATTTTGGAATGGTACTTAAAGTTTAAAGCAGAAATAGGGGCACTTTTGAAATTTTCATTTTTGACCAATTCGATAGGTCCGGGGCTTAAGTAAGTTATCATATGTCACAGAACCGTTAAAGCTTTTGTTCAAAAAGGATGCTTCTAAGCCAACTTCTGTCACCTCAGTGATACATTTTGTAATGGTACCTAAAGTTTAAAGCAGAAATAGGGGCACTTTTGAAATTTTCATTTTTGACCAATTCGATAGGTCCGGGGCTTAGATAAGTTATCATATGTCACAAAACCGTTAAAGCTACTGTTCAAAAATGATGCTCCGAAATAAACTTATGTCACCTCAGTGATACATTTTGGAATGGTACCTAAAGTTTAAAGCTGAAATTGGTGCAATTTTAAAATTTTCATTTTTGACCAATTCGATAGGTCCGGGGCTTATGTAAGTTATCATATGTCACAAAACCGTTAAAGCTCCTGTTCAAAAATTATGCTCCGAAATCAACTTCTGTCACCACAGTGATACATTTTGGAATGGTACCTAAAGTTTAAAGCAGAAATAGGGGCACTTTTGAAATTTTCATTTTTGACCAATTCAATAGGTCCGGGGCTTAGGTAAGTTATCATATGTCACAAAACCGTTAAAGCTCCTGTTCAAAAATGATGCTCCGAAATAAACTTCTGTCACCTCAGTGATACATTTTGGAATGATACCTAAAGTTTAAAGCAGAAATAAGGGTACTTTTGAAATTTTCATTTTTGACCAATTCGATAGGTCCGGGGCTTAGGTAAGTTATCATATGTCACAAAAACGTTAAAGCTCCTGTTCAAAAAGGATGCTCCGAAATAAACTTCTGTCACCTCAGTGCTACATATTGGAATAGTACCTAAAGTTTAAAGCAGAAATAGGGGGACTTTTGAAATTTTCATTTTTGACCAATGCGATAGGTCCGGGGCTTAGGTAAGTTATCATATGTCACAAAACCGTTAAAGCTCCTGTTCAAAATGTATGCTCCGAAATTAACTTCTGTCACCTCAGTGCTACATATTGGAATGGTACCTAAAGTTTAAAGCAGAAATTCGGGCACTTTTAAAATTTTAATTTTTGACCAATGCGACAGGTCCGGGGCTTAGGTAAGTTATCATATGTCACAAAACCGTTAAAGCTCCTGTTCAAAAAGGATGCTCCGAAATAAACTTCTGTCACCTCAGTGATACATTTTGGAATGGTACCTAAAGTTTAAAGCTGAAATTGGTGCACTTTTAAAATTTTTATTTTTGACCAATTCGATAGGTCCGGGGCTTAGGTAAGTTAACATATGTCACAGAACCGTTAAAGCTCCTGTTCAAAAATGATGCTCCACAGCCAACTTCTGTCACCTCAGTGATACATATTGGAATTGTACCTAAAGTTTAAAGCAGAAATTCGGGCACTTTTAACATTTTCATTTTTGACCAATGCGATAGGTCCGGGGCTTAGGTACATTATCATATGTCACAAAACCGTTAAAGCTCCTGTTCAAAAATGATGCTCCGAAATAAACTTCTGTCACCTCAGTGATACATTTTGGAATGGTACCTAAAGTTTAAAGCAGAAATAGGGGCACTTTTGAAATTTTCATTTTTGACCAATTCGATAGGTCCGGGGCTTAGGTAAGTTATCATATGTCACAAAACCGGTAAAGCTCCTGTTCAAAAAGGATGCTCCGAAATAAACTTCTGTCACCTCAGTGCTAAATATTGGAATGGTACCTAAAGTTTAAAGCAGAAATAGGGGCACTTTTGAAATTTTCATTTTTGACCAATGCGATAGGTCCGGGGCTTAGGTAAGTTATCATATGTCACAAAACCGTTAAAGCTCCGGTTCAAAACTAATGCTCCGAAATTAACTTCTGTCACCGCAGTGATACATTTTGGAATGGTACCTACAGTTTAAAGCAGATATAGGGGGACTTTTGAAATTTTCATTTTTTACCAATTCGATAGGTCCGGAGCTTAGGTAAGTTATCATATGTCACAAAACCGTTAAAGCTCCTGTTCAAAAATGATGCTCCGAAATCAACTTCTGTCACCTCAGTGATACATTTTGGAATGGTACCTAAAGTTTAAAGCAGAAATAGGGGCACTTTTGAAATTTTAATTTTTGACCAATGCGATAGGTCCGGGGCTTAGGTAAGTTATCATATGTCACAAAACCGGTAAAGCTCCTGTTCAAAAAGGATGCTCCAAAATAAACTTCTGTCACCTCAGTGCTAAATATTGGAATGCTACCTAAAGTTTATAGCAGAAATAGGGGGACTTTTGAAATTTTCATTTTTGACCAATGCGATAGGTCCGGGGCTTAGGTAAGTTATCATATGTCACAAAACCGGTAAAGCTCCTGTTCAAAAAGGATGCTCCAAAATAAACTTCTGTCACCTCAGTGCTAAATATTGGAATGCTACCTAAAGTTTATAGCAGAAATAGGGGGACTTTTGAAATTTTCATTTTTGACCAATGCGATAGGTCCGGGGCTTAGGTAAGTTATCATATGTCACAGAACCGTTAAAGCTCCTGTTCAAAAATTATGCTCCGAAATTAACTTCTGTCACCGCAGTGATACATTTTGGAATGGTACCTACAGTTTAAAGCAGATATAGGGGCACTTTTGAAATTTTAATTTTTGACCAATGCGATAGGTCCGGGGCTTAGGTAAATTATCATATGTCACAAAACCGTTAAAGCTCCGGTTCAAAACTTATGCTCCGAAATTAACTTCTGTCACCGCAGTGATACATTTTGGAATGGTACCTACAGTTTAAAGCAGATATAGGGGGACTTTTGAAATTTTCATTTTTTACCAATTCGATAGGTCCGGGGCTTAGGTAAGTTATCATATGTCACAAAACCGTTAAAGCTCCTGTTCAAAAATTATGCTCCGAAATCAACTTCTGTCACCTCATTGATACATTTTGGAATGGTACCTAAAGTTTAAAGCAGAAATAGGGGCACTTTTGAAATTTTAATTTTTGACCAATGCGATAGGTCCGGGGCTTAGGTAAATTATCATATGTCACAAAACCGTTAAAGCTCCTGTTCAAAAATGATGCTCCGAAATAAACTTCTGTCACCTCAGTGATACATTTTGGAATGGTACCTAAAGTTTAAAGCAGAAATAGGGTCACTTTTGAAATTTTCATTTTTGACCAATTCGATAGGTCCGGGGCTTAGGTAAGTTATCATATGTCACAAAACCGTTAAAGCTCCTGTTCAAAAATTATGCTCCGAAATCAACTTCTGTCACCTCAGTGCTATATATTGCAATGGTACCTAAAGTTTAAAGCAGAAATTGGGGCACTTTTAAAATTTTCATTTTTAACCAATTCGATAGGTCCGGGGCTTAGGTAAGTTATCATATGTCACAAAACCGTTAAAGCTCCTGTTCAAAAATGATGCTCAGAAGCCAACTTCTGTCACCTCAGTGATACATTTTGGAATGGTACCTAAAGTTTAAAGCAGAAATGGGGGCACTTTTGAAATTTTCATTTTTGACCAATTCGATAGGTCCGGGGCTTAGGTAAGTTATCATATGTCACAAAACCGTTAAAGCTCCTGTTCAAAAATATGCTCTGAAATAAACTTATGTCACCTCAGTGATACATTTTGGAATGGTAGCTAAAGTTTAAAGCAGAAATTCGGGCACTTTTAAAATTTTCATTTTTGACCAATTCGATAGGTCCGGGGCTTAGGTAAGTTAACATATGTCACAGAACCGTTAAAGCTCCTGTTCAAAAATGATGCTCCGAAGCCAACTTCTGTCACCTCAGTGATACATTTTGGAATGGTACCTAAAGTTTAAAGCAGAAATAGGGGCACTTTTGAAATTTTTATTTTTGACCAATTCGATAGGTCCGGGGGGCTTAGGAAGTTATCATATGTCACAAAACCGTTAAAGCTCCTGTTCAAAAATTATGCTCCGAAATCAACTTCTGACACCTCAGTGATACATTTTGGAATGGTACTTAAAGTTTAAAGCAGAAATAGGGGCACTTTTGAAATTTTCATTTTTGACCAATTCGATAGGTCCGGGGCTTAGGTAAGTTATCATATGTCACAAAACTGTTAAAGCTCCTTTTCAAAAATGATGCTCAGAAGCCAACTTCTTTCACCTCAGTGATACATTTTGGAATGGTACCTAAAGTTTAAAGCAGAAATAGGGGCACTTTTGAAATTTTCATTTTTGACCAATTCGATAGGTCTGGGGATTAGGTAAGTTATCATATGTCACAAAACCGTTAAAGCTCCTGTTCAAAAATTATGCTCCGAAATCAACTTCTGACACCTCAGTGATACATTTTGGAATGGTACTTAAAGTTTAAAGCAGAAATAGGGGCACTTTTGAAATTTTCATTTTTGACCAATTCGATAGGTCCGGGGCTTAGGTAAGTTATCATATGTCACAAAACCGTTAAAGCTCCTGTTCAAAAATGATGCTCCGAAATAAACTTATGTCACCTCAGTGATACATTTTGGAATGGTACCTAAAGTTTAAAGCTGAAATTGGTGCAATTTTAAAATTTTCATTTTTGACCAATTCGATAGGTCCGGGGCTTATGTAAGTTATCATATGTCACAGAAACGTTAAAGCTCCTGTTCAAAAATGATGCTCAGAAGCCAACTTCTATAACCTCAGTGATACATTTTGGAATGGTACCTAAAGTTTAAAGCTGAAATTGGTGCACTTTTAAAATTTTCATTTTTGACCAATTCGATAGGTCCGGGGCTTAGGTAAGTTAACATATGTCACAGAACCGTTAAAGCTCCTGTTCAAAAATGATGCTCCACAGCCAACTTCTGTCACCTCAGTGATACATTTTGGAATGGTACCTAAAGTTTAAAGCAGAAATTGGGGCACTTTTGAAATTTTCATTTTTGACCAATGCGATAGGTCCGGGGCTTAAGTAAGTTATTATATGTCACAAAACCGTTAAAGCTCCTGTTTAAAAATTATGCTCCGAAATCAACTTCTGTCACCTCAGTGCTACATATTGGAATGGTACCTAAAGTTTAAAGCAGAAATTCGGGCACTTTTAACATTTTCATTTTTGACCAATGCGATAGGTCCGGGGCTTAGGTAAATTATCATATGTCACAAAACCGTTAAAGCTCCTGTTCAAAAATGATGCTCCGAAATAAACTTCTGTCACCTCAGTGATACATTTTGGAATGGTACCTAAAGTTTAAAGCAGAAATAGGGGCACTTTTGAAATTTTCATTTTTGACCAATTCGATAGGTCCGGGGCTTAGGTAAGTTATCATATGTCACAAAACCGGTAAAGCTCCTGTTCAAAAAGGATGCTCCGAAATAAACTTCTGTCACCTCAGTGCTAAATATTGGAATGGTACCTAAAGTTTAAAGCAGAAATAGGGGCACTTTTGAAATTTTAATTTTTGACCAATGCGATAGGTCCGGGGCTTAGGTAAATAATCATCTGTCACAAAACCGTTAAAGCTCCTGTTCAAAAATGATGCTCCGAAATAAACTTCTGTCACCTCAGTGATACATTTTGGAATGGTACCTAAAGTTTAAAGCAGAAATAGGGTCACTTTTGAAATTTTCATTTTTGACCAATGCGATAGGTCCGGGGCTTAGGTAAGTTATCATATGTCACAAAACCGTTAAAGCTCCTGTTCAAAAAGGATGCTCAGAAATAAACTTCTGTCACCTCAGTGCTACATATTGGAATGGTACCTAAAGTTTAAAGCAGAAATAGGGGCACTTTTGAAATTTTCATTTTTGAGCAATTCGATAGGTCCGGGGGGCTTAGGAAGTTATCATATGTCACAAAACCGTTAAAGCTCCTGTTCAAAAATTATGCTCCGAAATCAACTTCTGTCACCTCAGTGCTACATATTGCAATGGTACCTAAAGTTTAAAGCAGAAATTGGGGCACTTTTAAAATTTTCATTTTTAACCAATTCGATAGGTCCGCGGCTTAGGTAAGTTATCATATGTCACAAAACCGTTAAAGCTCCTGTTCAAAAATGATGCTCCGAAATAAACTTATGTCACCTCAGTGATACATTTTGGAATGGTACCTAAAGTTTAAAGCAGAAATAGGGGCACTTTTGAAATTTTCATTTTTGACCAATTCGATAGGTCTGGGGCTTAAGTAAGTTATCATATGTCACAGAACCGTTAAAGATTTTGTTCAAAAAGGATGCTTCTAAGCCAACTTCTGTCACCTCAGTGATACATTTTGTAATGGTACCTAAAGTTTAAAGCAGAAATAGGGGCACTTTTGAAATTTTCATTTTTGACCAATTCGATAGGTCCGGGGCTTAGGTAAGTTATCATATGTCACAAAACCGTTAAAGCTCCTGTTCAAAAATGATGCTCCGAAATAAACTTATGTCACCTCAGTGATACATTTTGGAATGGTACCTAAAGTTTAAAGCTGAAATTGGTGCAATTTTAAAATTTTCATTTTTGACCAATTCGATAGGTCCGGGGCTTATGTAAGTTATCATATGTCACAGAAACGTTAAAGCTCCTGTTCAAAAATGATGCTCAGAAGCCAACTTCTATAACCTCAGTGATACATTTTGGAATGGTACCTAAAGTTTAAAGCAGAAATAGGGGGACTTTTGAAATTTTAATTTTTGACCAATTCGATAGGTCCGGGGCTTAGGTAAGTTATCATATGTCACAAAACCGTTAAAGCTCCTGTACAAAAATTATGCTCCGAAATCAACTTCTGTCACCACAGTGATACATTTTGGAATGGTACCTAAAGTTTAAAGCAGAAATAGGGGCACTTTTGAAATTTTCATTTTTTACCAATTCGATAGGTCCGGGGCTTAGGTAAGTTATCATATGTCACAAAACCGTTAAAGCTCCTGTTCAAAAATTATGCTCCGAAATAAACTTCTGTCACCTCAGTGCTACATATTGCAATGGTACCTAAAGTTTAAAGCTGAAATTGGTGCTCTTATAAAATTTTCATTTTTGACCAATTCGATAGGTCCGGGGCTTAGGTAAGTAATCATATGTCACAAAACCGTTAAAGCTCCTGTTCAAAAATGATGCTCCGAAATAAACTTCTGTCACCTCAGTGATACATTTTGGAATGGTACCTAAAGTTTAAAGCAGAAATAGGGGCACTTTTAAAATTTTCATTTTTGACCAATTCGATAGGTCCGGGGCTTAGGTAAGTTATCATATGTCACAAAACCGGTAAAGCTCCTGTTCAAAAAGGATGCTCCGAAATAAACTTCTGTCACCTCAGTGCTAAATATTGGAATGGTACCTAAAGTTTAAAGCTGAAATAGGGGGACTTTTGAAATTTTCATTTTTGACCAATGCGATAGGTCCGGGGCTTAGGTAAGTTATCATATGTCACAAAACCGTTAAAGCTCCTGTTCAAAAATTATGCTCCGAAATTAACTTCTGTCACCGCAGTGATACATTTTGGAATGGTACCTACAGTTTAAAGCAGATATAGAGGGACTTTTGAAATTTTCATTTTTTACCAATTCGATAGGTCCGGGGCTTAGGTAAGTTATCATATGTCACAAAACCGTTAAAGCTCCTGTTCAAAAATTATGCTCCGAAATCAACTTCTGTCACCTCAGTGATACATTTTGGAATGGTACCTAAAGTTTAAAGCAGAAATAGGGGCACTTTTGAAATTTTAATTTTTGACCAATGCGATAGGTCCGGGGCTTAGGTAAATTATCATATGTCACAAAACCGTTAAAGCTCCTGTTCAAAAATGATGCTCCGAAATAAACTTCTGTCACCTCAGTGATACATTTTGGAATGGTACCTAAAGTTTAAAGCAGAAATAGGGTCACTTTTGAAATTTTCATTTTTGACCAATTCGATAGGTCCGGGGCTTAGGTAAGTTATCATATGTCACAAAACCGTTAAAGCTCCTGTTCAAAAAGGATGCTCCGAAATAAACTTCTGTCACCTCAGTGCTAAATATTGGAATGGTACCTAAAGTTTAAAGCAGAAATAGGGGGACTTTTGAAATTTACATTTTTGACCAATGCGATAGGTCTGGGGCTTAGGTAAGTTATCATATGTCACAAAACCGTTAAAGCTCCTGTTCAAAAATGATGCTCCGAAATAAACTTATGTCACCTCAGTGATACATTTTGTAATGGTACCTAAAGTTTAAAGCTGAAATTGGTGCTCTTTTGAAATTTTCATTTTTGACCAATTCGATAGGTCCGGGGCTTAGGTAAGTTATCATATGTCACAAAACCGTTAAAGCTCCTGTTCAAAAATGATGCTCCGAAATAAACTTATGTCACCTCAGTGATACATTTTGGAATGGTACCTAAAGTTTAAAGCTGAAATTGGTGCAATTTTAAAATTTTCATTTTTGACGAATTCGATAGGTCCGGGGCTTATGTAAGTTATCATATGTCACAGAACCGTTACAGCTCCTGTTCAAAAATGATGCTCAGAAGCCAACTTCTATAACCTCAGTGATACATTTTGGAATGGTACCTAAAGTTTAAAGCAGAAATAGGGGGACTTTTGAAATTTTAATGGTACCTAAAGTTTAAAGCAGAAATAGGGGCACTTTTGAAATTTTCATTTTTGACCAATTCGATAGGTCCGGGGCTTAGGTAAGTTATCATATGTCACAAAACCGTTAAAGCTCCTGTTCAAAAATGATGCTCCGAAATAAACTTATGTCACCTCAGTGATACATTTTGTAATGGTACCTAAAGTTTAAAGCTGAAATTGGTGCTCTTTTGAAATTTTCATTTTTGACCAATTCGATAGGTCCGGGGCTTAGGTAAGTTATCATATGTCACAAAACCGTTAAAGCTCCTGTTCAAAAATGATGCTCCGAAATAAACTTATGTCACCTCAGTGATACATTTTGGAATGGTACCTAAAGTTTAAAGCTGAAATTGGTGCAATTTTAAAATTTTCATTTTTGACCAATTCGATAGCTCCGGGGCTTATGTAAGTTATCATATGTCACAGAACCGTTAAAGCTCCTGTTCAAAAATGATGCTCAGAAGCCAACTTCTGTAACCTCAGAGATACATTTTGGAATGGTACCTAAAGTTTAAAGCAGAAATAGGGGGACTTTTGAAATTTTCATTTTTGACCAATTCGATAGGTCCGGGGCTTAGGTAAGTTATCATATGTCACAAAACCGTTAAAGCTCCTGTTCAAAAATTATGCTCCGAAATCAACTTCTGTCACCACAGTGATACATTTTGGAATGGTACCTAAAGTTTAAAGCAAAAATAGGGGCACTTTTGAAATTTTCATTTTTGACCAATTCAATAGGTCCGGGGCTTAGGTAAGTTATCATATGTCACAAAACCGTTAAAGCTCCTGTTCAAAAATTATGCTCCGAAATCAACTTCTGTCACCTCAGTGATACATTTTGGAATGGTACCAAAAGTTTAAAGCAGAAATAGGGGCACTTTTGAAATTTTCATTTTTGACCAATTCGATAGGTCCGGGGCTTAGGTAAGTTATCATATGTCACAAAACCGTTAAAGCTCCTGTTCAAAAATTATGCTCTGAAATCAACTTCTGTCACCTCAGTGCTACATATTGCAATGGTACCTAAAGTTTAAAGAAGAAATTGGGGCACTTTTAAAATTTTCATTTTTAACCAATTCGATAGGTCCGGGGCTTAGGTAAGTTATCATATGTCACAAAACCGTTAAAGCTCCTGTTCAAAAATGATGCTCAGAAGCCAACTTCTGTCACCTCAGTGATACATTTTGGAATGGTACCTAAAGTTTAAAGCAGAAATAGGGGCACTTTTGAAATTTTCCTTTTTGACCAATTCGATAGGTCCGGGGCTTAGGTAAGTTATCATATGTCACAAAACCGTTAAAGCTCCTGTTCAAAAATATGCTCTGAAATAAACTTATGTCACCTCAGTGATACATTTTGGAATGGTAGCTAAAGTTTAAAGCAGAAATTCGGGCACTTTTAAAATTTTCATTTTTGACCAATTCGATAGGTCTGGGGCTTAGGTAAGTTAACATATGTCACAGAACCGTTAAAGCTCCTGTTCAAAAATGATGCTCCGAAGCCAACTTCTGTCACCTCAGTGATACATTTTGGAATGGTACCTAAAGTTTAAAGCAGAAATAGGGGCACTTTTGAAATTTTCATTTTTGACCAATTCGATAGGTCCGGGGGGCTTAGAAAGTTATCATATGTCACAAAACCGTTAAAGCTCCTGTTCAAAAATTATGCTCCGAAATCAACTTCTGTCACCTCAGTGCTACATATTGCAATGGTACCTAAAGTTTAAAGCAGAAATTGGGGCACTTTTAAAATTTTAATTTTTAACCAATTTGATAGGTCTGCGGCTTAGGTAAGTTATCATATGTCACAAAACCGTTAAAGCTCCTTTTCAAAAATGATGCTCAGAAGCCAACTTCTTTCACCTCAGTGATACATTTTGGAATGGTACCTAAAGTTTAAAGCAGAAATAGGGGCACTTTTGAAATTTTCATTTTTGACCTATTCGATAGGTCTGGGGCTTAAGTAAGTTATCATATGTCACAGAACCGTTAAAGCTTTTGTTCAAAAAGGATGCTTCTAAGCCAACTTCTGTCACCTCAGTGATACATTTTGTAATGGTACCTAAAGTTTAAAGCAGAAATAGGGGCACTTTTGAAATTTTCATTTTTGACCAATTCGATAGGTCCGGGGCTTAGGTAAGTTATCATATGTCACAAAACCGTTAAAGCTCCTGTTCAAAAATTATGCTCCGAAATCAACTTCTGTCACCACAGTGATACATTTTGGAATGGTACCTAAAGTTTAAAGCAGAAATAGGGGCACTTTTGAAATTTTCATTTTTGACCAATTCAATAGGTCCGGGGCTTAGGTAAGTTATCATATGTCACAAAACCGTTAAAGCTCCTGTTCAAAAATTATGCTCCGAAATAAACTTCTGTCACCTCAGTGCTACATATTGCAATGGTACCTAAAGTTTAAAGCTGAAATTGGTGCTCTTATAAAATTTTCATTTTTGACCAATTCGATAGGTCCGGGGCTTAGGTAAGTAATCATATGTCACAAAACCGTTAAAGCTCCTGTTCAAAAATGATGCTCCGAAATAAACTTCTGTCACCTCAGTGCTACATATTGCAATGGTACCTAAAGTTTAAAGCTGAAATTGGTGCTCTTTTAAAATTTTCATTTTTGACCAATTCGATAGGTCCGGGGCTTAGGTAAGTTATCATATGTCACAAAACCGTTAATGCTCCTGTTCAAAAATTATGCTCCGAAATCAACTTCTGTCACCTCAGTGATACATTTTGGAATGGTACTTAAAGTTTAAAGCAGAAATAGGGGCACTTTTGAAATTTTCATTTTTGACCAATTCGATAGGTCCGGGGCTTAAGTAAGTTATCATATGTCACAGAACCGTTAAAGCTTTTGTTCAAAAAGAATGCTTCTAAGCCAACTTCTGTCACCTCAGTGATACATTTTGTAATGGTACCTAAAGTTTAAAGCTGAAATTGGTGCTCTTTTGAAATTTTCATTTTTGACCAATTCGATAGGTCCGGGGCTTAGGTAAGTTATCATATGTCACAAAACTGTTAAAGCTCCTGTTCAAAAATGATGCTCCGAAATAAACTTATGTCACCTCAGTGATACATTTTGGAATGGTACCTAAAGTTTAAAGCTGAAATTGGTGCACTTTTAAAATTTTCATTTTTGACCAATTCGATAGGTCCGGGGCTTATGTAAGTTATCATATGTCACAGAACCGTTAAAGCTCCTGTTCAAAAATGATGCTCAGAAGCCAACTTCTGTAACCTCAGAGATACATTTTGGAATGGTACCTAAAGTTTAAAGCAGAAATAGGGGGACTTTTGAAATTTTCATTTTTGACCAATTTGATAGGTCCGGGGCTTAGGTAAGTTATCATATGTCACAAAACGGTTAAAGCTCCTGTTCAAAAATTATGCTCCGAAATCAACTTCTGTCACCTCAGTGATACATTTTGGAATGGTACCAAAAGTTTAAAGCAGAAATAGGGGCACTTTTGAAATTTTCATTTTTGACCAATTCGATAGGTCCGGGGCTTAGGTAAGTTATCATATGTCACAAAACCGTTAAAGCTCCTGTTCAAAAATTATGCTCCAAAATAAACTTCTGTCACCTCAGTGCTACATATTGCAATGGTACCTAAAGTTTAAAGCTGAAATTGGTGCTCTTTTAAAATTTTCATTTTTGACCAATTCAATAGGTCCGGGGCTTAGGTAAGTTATCATATGTCACAAAACCGTTAAAGCTCCTGTTCAAAAATGATGCTCCGAAATAAACTTCTGTCACCTCAGTGATACATTTTGGAATGGTACCTAAAGTTTAAAGCAGAAATAAGGGTACTTTTGAAATTTTCATTTTTGACCAATTCGATAGGTCCGGGGCTTAGGTAAGTTATCATATGTCACAAAACCGTTAAAGCTCCAGTTCAACAAGGATGCTCCGAAATAAACTTCTGTCACCTCAGTGCTACATATTGGAATAGTACCTAAAGTTTAAAGCAGAAATAGGGGGACTTTTGAAATTTTCATTTTTGACCAATGCGATAGGTCCGGGGCTAAGGTAAGTTATCATATGTCACAAAACCGTTAAAACTCCTGTTCAAAATGTATGCTCCGAAATTAACTTCTGTCACCTCAGTGCTACATATTGGAATGGTACCTAAAGTTTAAAGCAGAAATTCGGGCACTTTTAAAATTTTAATTTTTGACCAATGCGACAGGTCCGGGGCTTAGGTAAGTTATCATATGTCACAAAACCGTTAAAGCTCCTGTTCAAAAAGGATGCTCCGAAATAAACTTCTGTCACCTCAGTGATACATTTTGGAATGGTACCTAAAGTTTAAAGCTGAAATTGGTGCACTTTTAAAATTTTAATTTTTGACCAATTCGATAGGTCCGGGGCTTAGGTAAGTTAACATATGTCACAGAACCGTTAAAGCTCCTGTTCAAAAATGATGCTCCACAGCCAACTTCTGTCACCTCAGTGATACATTTTGGAATGGTACCTAAAGTTTAAAGCAGAAATTGGGGCACTTTTGAAATTTTCATTTTTGACCAATGCGATAGGTCCGGGGCTTAGGTAAGTTATTATATGTCACAAAACCGTTAAAGCTCCTGTTTAAAAATTATGCTCAGAAATCAACTTCTGTCACCTCAGTGCTACATATTGGAATTGTACCTAAAGTTTAAAGCAGAAATTCGGGCACTTTTAACATTTTCATTTTTGACCAATGCGATAGGTCCGGGGCTTAGGTACATTATCATATGTCACAAAACCGTTAAAGCTCCTGTTCAAAAATGATGCTCCGAAATAAACTTCTGTCACCTCAGTGATACATTTTGGAATGGTACCTAAAGTTTAAAGCAGAAATAGGGGCACTTTTGAAATTTTCATTTTTGACCAATTCGATAGGTCCGGGGCTTAGGTAAGTTATCATATGTCACAAAACCGGTAAAGCTCCTGTTCAAAAAGGATGCTCCGAAATAAACTTCTGTCATCTCAGTGCTAAATATTGGAATGGTACCTAAAGTTTAAAGCAGAAATAGGGGCACTTTTGAAATTTTCATTTTTGACCAATGCGATAGGTCCGGGGCTTAGGTAAGTTATCATATGTCACAAAACCTTTAAAGCTCCGGTTCAAAACTTATGCTCCGAAATTAACTTCTGTCACCGCAGTGATACATTTTGGAATGGTACCTACAGTTTAAAGCAGATATAGGGGGACTTTTGAAATTTTCATTTTTTACCAATTCTATAGGTCCGGGGCTTAGGTAAGTTATCATATGTCACAAAACCGTTAAAGCTCCTGTTCAAAAATTATGCTCCGAAATCAACTTCTGTCACCTCAGTGATACATTTTGGAATGGTACCTAAAGTTTAAAGCAGAAATAGGGGCACTTTTGAAATTTTAATTTTTGACCAATGCGATAGGTCCGGGGCTTAGGTAAGTTATCATATGTCACAAAACCGGTAAAGCTCCTGTTCAAAAAGGATGCTCCGAAATAAACTTCTGTCACCTCAGTGCTAAATATTGGAATGGTACCTAAAGTTTAAAGCAGAAATTGGGGCACTTTTGAAATTTTCATTTTTGACCAATGCGATAGGTCCGGGGCTTAGGTAAGTTATTATATGTCACAAAACCGTTAAAGCTCCTGTTTAAAAATTATGCTCAGAAATCAACTTCTGTCACCTCAGTGCTACATATTGGAATTGTACCTAAAGTTTAAAGCAGAAATTCGGGCACTTTTAACATTTTCATTTTTGACCAATGCGATAGGTCCGGGGCTTAGGTAAATTATCATATGTCACAAAACCGTTAAAGCTCCTGTTCAAAAATGATGCTCCGAAATAAACTTCTGTCACCTCAGTGATACATTTTGGAATGGTACCTAAAGTTTAAAGCAGAAATAGGGGCACTTTTGAAATTTTCATTTTTGACCAATTCGATAGGTCCGGGGCTTAGGTAAGTTATCATATGTCACAAAACCGGTAAAGCTCCTGTTCAAAAAGGATGCTCCGAAATAAACTTCTGTCACCTCAGTGCTAAATATTGGAATGGTACCTAAAGTTTAAAGCAGAAATAGGGGCACTTTTGAAATTTTCATTTTTTACCAATTCGATAGGTCCGGGGCTTAGGTAAGTTATCATATGTCACAAAACCGTTAAAGCTCCTGTTCAAAAATTATGCTCCGAAATCAACTTCTGTCACCTCAGTGATACATTTTGGAATGGTACCTAAAGTTTAAAGCAGAAATAGGGGCACTTTTGAAATTTTAATTTTTGACCAATGCGATAGGTCCGGGGCTTAGGTAAGTTATCATATGTCACAAAACCGGTAAAGCTCCTGTTCAAAAAGGATGCTCCGAAATAAACTTCTGTCACCTCAGTGCTAAATATTGGAATGGTACCTAAAGTTTATATCAGAAATAGGGGGACTTTTGAAATTTTCATTTTTGACCAATGCGATAGGTCCGGGGCTTAGGTAAGTTATCATATGTCACAGAACCGTTAAAGCTCCTGTTCAAAAATTATGCTCCGAAATTAACTTCTGTCACCGCAGTGATGCATTTTGGAATGGTACCTACAGTTTAAAGCAGATATAGGGGGACTTTTGAAATTTTAATTTTTGACCAATGCGATAGGTCCGGGGCTTAGGTAAATTATCATATGTCACAAAACCATTAAAGCTCCTGTTCAAAAATTATGCTCCGAAATCAACTTCTGTCACCTCAGTGATACATTTTGGAATGGTACTTAAAGTTTAAAGCAGAAATAGGGGCACTTTTGAAATTTTCATTTTTGACCAATTCGATAGGTCCGGGGCTTAGGTAAGTTATCATATGTCACAAAACCGTTAAAGCTCCTGTTCAAAAATGATGCTCCGAAATAAACTTATGTCACCTCAGTGATACATTTTGGAATGGTACCTAAAGTTTAAAGCTGAAATTGGTGCAATTTTAAAATTTTCATTTTTGACCAATTCGATAGGTACGGGGCTTATGTAAGTTATCATATGTCACAGAACCGTTAAAGCTCCTGTTCAAAAATGATGCTCAGAAGCCAACTTCTATAACCTCAGTGATACATTTTGGAATGGTACCTAAAGTTTAAAGCAGAAATAGGGGGACTTTTGAAATTTTAATTTTTGACCAATTCGATAGGTCCGGGGCTTAGGTAAGTTATCATATGTCACAAAACCGTTAAAGCTCCTGTTCAAAAATATGCTCTGAAATAAACTTATGTCACCTCAGTGATACATTTTGGAATGGTACCTAAAGTTTAAAGCAGAAATTGGTGCTCTTATAAAATTTTCATTTTTGACCAATTCGATAGGTCCGGGGCTTAGGTAAGTAATCATATGTCACAAAACCGTTAAAGCTCCTGTTCAAAAATGATGCTCCGAAATAAACTTATGTCACCTCAGTGATACATTTTGGAATGGTACCTAAAGTTTAAAGCAGAAATAGGGGCACTTTTGAAATTTTCATTTTTTGACCAATTCGATAGGTCCGGGGCTTAGGTAAGTTATCATATGTCACAAAACCGTTAAAGCTCCTGTTCAAAAATTATGCTCCGAAATCAACTTCTGTCACCTCAGTCATACATTTTGGAATGGTACTTAAAGTTTAAAGCAGAAATAGGGGCACTTTTGAAATTTTCATTTTTGACCAATTCGATAGGTCCGGGGCTTAAGTAAGTTATCATATGTCACAGAACCGTTAAAGCTTTTGTTCAAAAAGGATGCTTCTAAGCCAACTTCTGTCACCTCAGTGATACATTTTGTAATGGTACCTAAAGTTTAAAGCAGAAATAGGGGCACTTTTGAAATTTTCATTTTTGACCAATTCGATAGGTCCGGGGCTTAGGTAAGTTATCATATGTCACAAAACCGTTAAAGCTCCTGTTCAAAAATGATGCTCCGAAATAAACTTATGTCACCTCAGTGATACATTTTGGAATGGTACCTAAAGTTTAAAGCAGAAATAGGGGCACTTTTGAAATTTTCATTTTTGACCAATTCAATAGGTCCGGGGCTTAGGTAAGTTATCATATGTCACAAAACCGTTAAAGCTCCTGTTCAAAAATGATGCTCCGAAATAAACTTCTGTCACCTCAGTGATACATTTTGGAATGGTACCTAAAGTTTAAAGCAGAAATAAGGGTACTTTTGAAATTTTCATTTTTGACCAATTCGATAGGTCCGGGGCTTAGGTAAGTTATCATATGTCACAAAACCGTTAAAGCTCCTGTTCAACAAGGATGCTCCGAAATAAACTTCTGTCACCTCAGTGCTACATATTGGAATAGTACCTAAAGTTTAAAGCAGAAATAGGGGGACTTTTGAAATTTTCATTTTTGACCAATGCGATAGGTCCGGGGCTTAGGTAAGTTATCATATGTCACAAAACCGTTAAAGCTCCTGTTCAAAAAGGATGCTCCGAAATAAACTTCTGTCACCTCAGTGATACATTTTGGAATGGTACCTAAAGTTTAAAGCTGAAATTGGTGCACTTTTAAAATTTTAATTTTTGACCAATTCGATAGGTCCGGGGCTTAGGTAAGTTAACATATGTCACAGAACCGTTAAAGCTCCTGTTCAAAAATGATGCTCCACAGCCAACTTCTGTCACCTCAGTGATACATTTTGGAATGGTACCTAAAGTTTAAAGCAGAAATTGGGGCACTTTTGAAATTTTCATTTTTGACCAATGCGATAGGTCCGGGGCTTAGGTAAGTTATTATATGTCACAAAACCGTTAAAGCTCCTGTTTAAAAATTATGCTCAGAAATCAACTTCTGTCACCTCAGTGATACATTTTGGAATGGTACCTAAAGTTTAAAGCAGAAATTCGGGCACTTTTAACATTTTCATTTTTGACCAATGCGATAGGTCCGGGGCTTAGGTAAATTATCATATGTCACAAAACCGTTAAAGCTCCTGTTCAAAAATGATGCTCCGAAATAAACTTCTGTCACCTCAGTGATACATTTTGGAATGGTACCTAAAGTTTAAAGCAGAAATAGGGGCACTTTTGAAATTTTCATTTTTGACCAATTCGATAGGTCCGGGGCTTAGGTAAGTTATCATATGTCACAAAACCGGTAAAGCTCCTGTTCAAAAAGGATGCTCCGAAATAAACTTCTGTCACCTCAGTGCTAAATATTGGAATGGTACCTAAAGTTTAAAGCAGAAATAGGGGCACTTTTGAAATTTTCATTTTTGACCAATTCGATAGGTCCGGGGCTTAGGTAAGTTATCATATGTCACAAAACCGTTAAAGCTCCTGTTCAAAAATTATGCTCCGAAATCAACTTCTGTCACCACAGTGATACATTTTGGAATGGTACCTAAAGTTTAAAGCAGAAATAGGGGCACTTTTGAAATTTTCATTTTTGACCAATTCAATAGGTCCGGGGCTTAGGTAAGTTATCATATGTCACAAAACCGTTAAAGCTCCTGTTCAAAAATTATGCTCCGAAATAAACTTCTGTCACCTCAGTGCTACATATTGCAATGGTACCTAAAGTTTAAAGCTGAAATTGGTGCTCTTATAAAATTTTCATTTTTGACCAATTCGATAGGTCCGGGGCTTAGGTAAGTAATCATATGTCACAAAACCGTTAAAGCTCCTGTTCAAAAATGATGCTCCGAAATAAACTTCTGTCACCTCAGTGCTACATATTGCAATGGTACCTAAAGTTTAAAGCTGAAATTGGTGCTCTTTTAAAATTTTCATTTTTGACCAATTCGATAGGTCCGGGGCTTAGGTAAGTTATCATATGTCACAAAACCGTTAATGCTCCTGTTCAAAAATTATGCTCCGAAATCAACTTCTGTCACCTCAGTGATACATTTTGGAATGGTACTTAAAGTTTAAAGCAGAAATAGGGGCACTTTTGAAATTTTCATTTTTGACCAATTCGATAGGTCCGGGGCTTAAGTAAGTTATCATATGTCACAGAACCGTTAAAGCTTTTGTTCAAAAAGAATGCTTCTAAGCCAACTTCTGTCACCTCAGTGATACATTTTGTAATGGTACCTAAAGTTTAAAGCTGAAATTGGTGCTCTTTTGAAATTTTCATTTTTGACCAATTCGATAGGTCCGGGGCTTAGGTAAGTTATCATATGTCACAAAACTGTTAAAGCTCCTGTTCAAAAATGATGCTCCGAAATAAACTTATGTCACCTCAGTGATACATTTTGGAATGGTACCTAAAGTTTAAAGCTGAAATTGGTGCACTTTTAAAATTTTCATTTTTGACCAATTCGATAGGTCCGGGGCTTATGTAAGTTATCATATGTCACAGAACCGTTAAAGCTCCTGTTCAAAAATGATGCTCAGAAGCCAACTTCTGTAACCTCAGAGATACATTTTGGAATGGTACCTAAAGTTTAAAGCAGAAATAGGGGGACTTTTGAAATTTTCATTTTTGACCAATTTGATAGGTCCGGGGCTTAGGTAAGTTATCATATGTCACAAAACGGTTAAAGCTCCTGTTCAAAAATTATGCTCCGAAATCAACTTCTGTCACCTCAGTGATACATTTTGGAATGGTACCAAAAGTTTAAAGCAGAAATAGGGGCACTTTTGAAATTTTCATTTTTGACCAATTCGATAGGTCCGGGGCTTAGGTAAGTTATCATATGTCACAAAACCGTTAAAGCTCCTGTTCAAAAATTATGCTCCAAAATAAACTTCTGTCACCTCAGTGCTACATATTGCAATGGTACCTAAAGTTTAAAGCTGAAATTGGTGCTCTTTTAAAATTTTCATTTTTGACCAATTCAATAGGTCCGGGGCTTAGGTAAGTTATCATATGTCACAAAACCGTTAAAGCTCCTGTTCAAAAATGATGCTCCGAAATAAACTTCTGTCACCTCAGTGATACATTTTGGAATGGTACCTAAAGTTTAAAGCAGAAATAAGGGTACTTTTGAAATTTTCATTTTTGACCAATTCGATAGGTCCGGGGCTTAGGTAAGTTATCATATGTCACAAAACCGTTAAAGCTCCAGTTCAACAAGGATGCTCCGAAATAAACTTCTGTCACCTCAGTGCTACATATTGGAATAGTACCTAAAGTTTAAAGCAGAAATAGGGGGACTTTTGAAATTTTCATTTTTGACCAATGCGATAGGTCCGGGGCTAAGGTAAGTTATCATATGTCACAAAACCGTTAAAACTCCTGTTCAAAATGTATGCTCCGAAATTAACTTCTGTCACCTCAGTGCTACATATTGGAATGGTACCTAAAGTTTAAAGCAGAAATTCGGGCACTTTTAAAATTTTAATTTTTGACCAATGCGACAGGTCCGGGGCTTAGGTAAGTTATCATATGTCACAAAACCGTTAAAGCTCCTGTTCAAAAAGGATGCTCCGAAATAAACTTCTGTCACCTCAGTGATACATTTTGGAATGGTACCTAAAGTTTAAAGCTGAAATTGGTGCACTTTTAAAATTTTAATTTTTGACCAATTCGATAGGTCCGGGGCTTAGGTAAGTTAACATATGTCACAGAACCGTTAAAGCTCCTGTTCAAAAATGATGCTCCACAGCCAACTTCTGTCACCTCAGTGATACATTTTGGAATGGTACCTAAAGTTTAAAGCAGAAATTGGGGCACTTTTGAAATTTTCATTTTTGACCAATGCGATAGGTCCGGGGCTTAGGTAAGTTATTATATGTCACAAAACCGTTAAAGCTCCTGTTTAAAAATTATGCTCAGAAATCAACTTCTGTCACCTCAGTGCTACATATTGGAATTGTACCTAAAGTTTAAAGCAGAAATTCGGGCACTTTTAACATTTTCATTTTTGACCAATGCGATAGGTCCGGGGCTTAGGTACATTATCATATGTCACAAAACCGTTAAAGCTCCTGTTCAAAAATGATGCTCCGAAATAAACTTCTGTCACCTCAGTGATACATTTTGGAATGGTACCTAAAGTTTAAAGCAGAAATAGGGGCACTTTTGAAATTTTCATTTTTGACCAATTCGATAGGTCCGGGGCTTAGGTAAGTTATCATATGTCACAAAACCGGTAAAGCTCCTGTTCAAAAAGGATGCTCCGAAATAAACTTCTGTCATCTCAGTGCTAAATATTGGAATGGTACCTAAAGTTTAAAGCAGAAATAGGGGCACTTTTGAAATTTTCATTTTTGACCAATGCGATAGGTCCGGGGCTTAGGTAAGTTATCATATGTCACAAAACCTTTAAAGCTCCGGTTCAAAACTTATGCTCCGAAATTAACTTCTGTCACCGCAGTGATACATTTTGGAATGGTACCTACAGTTTAAAGCAGATATAGGGGGACTTTTGAAATTTTCATTTTTTACCAATTCTATAGGTCCGGGGCTTAGGTAAGTTATCATATGTCACAAAACCGTTAAAGCTCCTGTTCAAAAATTATGCTCCGAAATCAACTTCTGTCACCTCAGTGATACATTTTGGAATGGTACCTAAAGTTTAAAGCAGAAATAGGGGCACTTTTGAAATTTTAATTTTTGACCAATGCGATAGGTCCGGGGCTTAGGTAAGTTATCATATGTCACAAAACCGGTAAAGCTCCTGTTCAAAAAGGATGCTCCGAAATAAACTTCTGTCACCTCAGTGCTAAATATTGGAATGGTACCTAAAGTTTAAAGCAGAAATTGGGGCACTTTTGAAATTTTCATTTTTGACCAATGCGATAGGTCCGGGGCTTAGGTAAGTTATTATATGTCACAAAACCGTTAAAGCTCCTGTTTAAAAATTATGCTCAGAAATCAACTTCTGTCACCTCAGTGCTACATATTGGAATTGTACCTAAAGTTTAAAGCAGAAATTCGGGCACTTTTAACATTTTCATTTTTGACCAATGCGATAGGTCCGGGGCTTAGGTAAATTATCATATGTCACAAAACCGTTAAAGCTCCTGTTCAAAAATGATGCTCCGAAATAAACTTCTGTCACCTCAGTGATACATTTTGGAATGGTACCTAAAGTTTAAAGCAGAAATAGGGGCACTTTTGAAATTTTCATTTTTGACCAATTCGATAGGTCCGGGGCTTAGGTAAGTTATCATATGTCACAAAACCGGTAAAGCTCCTGTTCAAAAAGGATGCTCCGAAATAAACTTCTGTCACCTCAGTGCTAAATATTGGAATGGTACCTAAAGTTTAAAGCAGAAATAGGGGCACTTTTGAAATTTTCATTTTTTACCAATTCGATAGGTCCGGGGCTTAGGTAAGTTATCATATGTCACAAAACCGTTAAAGCTCCTGTTCAAAAATTATGCTCCGAAATCAACTTCTGTCACCTCAGTGATACATTTTGGAATGGTACCTAAAGTTTAAAGCAGAAATAGGGGCACTTTTGAAATTTTAATTTTTGACCAATGCGATAGGTCCGGGGCTTAGGTAAGTTATCATATGTCACAAAACCGGTAAAGCTCCTGTTCAAAAAGGATGCTCCGAAATAAACTTCTGTCACCTCAGTGCTAAATATTGGAATGGTACCTAAAGTTTATATCAGAAATAGGGGGACTTTTGAAATTTTCATTTTTGACCAATGCGATAGGTCCGGGGCTTAGGTAAGTTATCATATGTCACAGAACCGTTAAAGCTCCTGTTCAAAAATTATGCTCCGAAATTAACTTCTGTCACCGCAGTGATGCATTTTGGAATGGTACCTACAGTTTAAAGCAGATATAGGGGGACTTTTGAAATTTTAATTTTTGACCAATGCGATAGGTCCGGGGCTTAGGTAAATTATCATATGTCACAAAACCATTAAAGCTCCTGTTCAAAAATTATGCTCCGAAATCAACTTCTGTCACCTCAGTGATACATTTTGGAATGGTACTTAAAGTTTAAAGCAGAAATAGGGGCACTTTTGAAATTTTCATTTTTGACCAATTCGATAGGTCCGGGGCTTAGGTAAGTTATCATATGTCACAAAACCGTTAAAGCTCCTGTTCAAAAATGATGCTCCGAAATAAACTTATGTCACCTCAGTGATACATTTTGGAATGGTACCTAAAGTTTAAAGCTGAAATTGGTGCAATTTTAAAATTTTCATTTTTGACCAATTCGATAGGTACGGGGCTTATGTAAGTTATCATATGTCACAGAACCGTTAAAGCTCCTGTTCAAAAATGATGCTCAGAAGCCAACTTCTATAACCTCAGTGATACATTTTGGAATGGTACCTAAAGTTTAAAGCAGAAATAGGGGGACTTTTGAAATTTTAATTTTTGACCAATTCGATAGGTCCGGGGCTTAGGTAAGTTATCATATGTCACAAAACCGTTAAAGCTCCTGTTCAAAAATATGCTCTGAAATAAACTTATGTCACCTCAGTGATACATTTTGGAATGGTACCTAAAGTTTAAAGCAGAAATTGGTGCTCTTATAAAATTTTCATTTTTGACCAATTCGATAGGTCCGGGGCTTAGGTAAGTAATCATATGTCACAAAACCGTTAAAGCTCCTGTTCAAAAATGATGCTCCGAAATAAACTTATGTCACCTCAGTGATACATTTTGGAATGGTACCTAAAGTTTAAAGCAGAAATAGGGGCACTTTTGAAATTTTCATTTTTTGACCAATTCGATAGGTCCGGGGCTTAGGTAAGTTATCATATGTCACAAAACCGTTAAAGCTCCTGTTCAAAAATTATGCTCCGAAATCAACTTCTGTCACCTCAGTCATACATTTTGGAATGGTACTTAAAGTTTAAAGCAGAAATAGGGGCACTTTTGAAATTTTCATTTTTGACCAATTCGATAGGTCCGGGGCTTAAGTAAGTTATCATATGTCACAGAACCGTTAAAGCTTTTGTTCAAAAAGGATGCTTCTAAGCCAACTTCTGTCACCTCAGTGATACATTTTGTAATGGTACCTAAAGTTTAAAGCAGAAATAGGGGCACTTTTGAAATTTTCATTTTTGACCAATTCGATAGGTCCGGGGCTTAGGTAAGTTATCATATGTCACAAAACCGTTAAAGCTCCTGTTCAAAAATGATGCTCCGAAATAAACTTATGTCACCTCAGTGATACATTTTGGAATGGTACCTAAAGTTTAAAGCAGAAATAGGGGCACTTTTGAAATTTTCATTTTTGACCAATTCAATAGGTCCGGGGCTTAGGTAAGTTATCATATGTCACAAAACCGTTAAAGCTCCTGTTCAAAAATGATGCTCCGAAATAAACTTCTGTCACCTCAGTGATACATTTTGGAATGGTACCTAAAGTTTAAAGCAGAAATAAGGGTACTTTTGAAATTTTCATTTTTGACCAATTCGATAGGTCCGGGGCTTAGGTAAGTTATCATATGTCACAAAACCGTTAAAGCTCCTGTTCAACAAGGATGCTCCGAAATAAACTTCTGTCACCTCAGTGCTACATATTGGAATAGTACCTAAAGTTTAAAGCAGAAATAGGGGGACTTTTGAAATTTTCATTTTTGACCAATGCGATAGGTCCGGGGCTTAGGTAAGTTATCATATGTCACAAAACCGTTAAAGCTCCTGTTCAAAAAGGATGCTCCGAAATAAACTTCTGTCACCTCAGTGATACATTTTGGAATGGTACCTAAAGTTTAAAGCTGAAATTGGTGCACTTTTAAAATTTTAATTTTTGACCAATTCGATAGGTCCGGGGCTTAGGTAAGTTAACATATGTCACAGAACCGTTAAAGCTCCTGTTCAAAAATGATGCTCCACAGCCAACTTCTGTCACCTCAGTGATACATTTTGGAATGGTACCTAAAGTTTAAAGCAGAAATTGGGGCACTTTTGAAATTTTCATTTTTGACCAATGCGATAGGTCCGGGGCTTAGGTAAGTTATTATATGTCACAAAACCGTTAAAGCTCCTGTTTAAAAATTATGCTCAGAAATCAACTTCTGTCACCTCAGTGATACATTTTGGAATGGTACCTAAAGTTTAAAGCAGAAATTCGGGCACTTTTAACATTTTCATTTTTGACCAATGCGATAGGTCAGGGGCTTAGGTAAATTATCATATGTCACAAAACCGTTAAAGCTCCTGTTCAAAAATGATGCTCCGAAATAAACTTCTGTCACCTCAGTGATACATTTTGGAATGGTACCTAAAGTTTAAAGCAGAAATAGGGGCACTTTTGAAATTTTCATTTTTGACCAATTCGATAGGTCCGGGGCTTAGGTAAGTTATCATATGTCACAAAACCGGTAAAGCTCCTGTTCAAAAAGGATGCTCCGAAATAAACTTCTGTCACCTCAGTGCTAAATATTGGAATGGTACCTAAAGTTTAAAGCAGAAATAGGGGCACTTTTGAAATTTTCATTTTTGACCAATGCGATAGGTCCGGGGCTTAGGTAAGTTATCATATGTCACAAAACCGTTAAAGCTCCGGTTCAAAACTTATGCTCCGAAATTAACTTCTGTCACCGCAGTGATACATTTTGGAATGGTACCTACAGTTTAAAGCAGATATAGGGGGACTTTTGAAATTTTCATTTTTTACCAATTCGATAGGTCCGGGGCTTAGGTAAGTTATCATATGTCACAAAACCGTTAAAGCTCCTGTTCAAAAATTATGCTCCGAAATCAACTTCTGTCACCTCAGTGATACATTTTGGAATGGTACCTAAAGTTTAAAGCAGAAATAGGGGCACTTTTGAAATTTTAATTTTTGACCAATGCGATAGGTCCGGGGCTTAGGTAAATTATCATATGTCACAAAACCGTTAAAGCTCCTGTTCAAAAATGATGCTCCGAAATAAACTTCTGTCACCTCAGTGATACATTTTGGAATGGTACCTAAAGTTTAAAGCAGAAATAGGGTCACTTTTGAAATTTTCATTTTTGACCAATTCGATAGGTCCGGGGCTTAGGTAAGTTATCATATGTCACAAAACCGTTAAAGCTCCTGTTCAAAAATTATGCTCCGAAATCAACTTCTGTCACCTCAGTGCTATATATTGCAATGGTACCTAAAGTTTAAAGCAGAAATTGGGGCACTTTTAAAATTTTCATTTTTAACCAATTCGATAGGTCCGGGGCTTAGGTAAGTTATCATATGTCACAAAACCGTTAAAGCTCCTGTTCAAAAATGATGCTCAGAAGCCAACTTCTGTCACCTCAGTGATACATTTTGGAATGGTACCTAAAGTTTAAAGCAGAAATAGGGGCACTTTTGAAATTTTCATTTTTGACCAATTCGATAGGTCCGGGGCTTAGGTAAGTTATCATATGTCACAAAACCGGTAAAGCTCCTGTTCAAAAAGGATGCTCCGAAATAAACTTCTGTCACCTCAGTGCTAAATATTGGAATGGTACCTAAAGTTTAAAGCAGAAATAGGGGGACTTTTGAAATTTTCATTTTTGACCAATGCGATAGGTCCGGGGCTTAGGTAAGTTATCATATGTCACAAAACCGTTAAAGCTCCTGTTCAAAAATTATGCTCCGAAATCAACTTCTGTCACCTCAGTGATACATTTTGGAATGGTACCTAAAGTTTAAAGCAGAAATAGGGGCACTTTTGAAATTTTAATTTTTGATCAATGCGATAGGTCCGGGGCTTAGGTAAATTATCATATGTCACAAAACCGTTAAAGCTCCTGTTCAAAAATGATGCTCCGAAATAAACTTCTGTCACCTCAGTGATACATTTTGGAATGGTACCTAAAGTTTAAAGCAGAAATAGGGTCACTTTTGAAATTTTAATTTTTGACCAATTCGATAGGTCCGGGGCTTAGGTAAGTTATCATATGTCACAAAACCGTTAAAGCTCCTGTTCAAAAAGGATGCTCCGAAATAAACTTCTGTCACCTCAGTGCTACATATTGGAATGGTACCTAAAGTTTAAAGCAGAAATAGGGGGACTTTTGAAATTTACATTTTTGACCAATGCGATAGGTCTGGGGCTTAGGTAAGTTATCATATGTCACAAAACCGTTAAAGCTCCTGTTCAAAAATGATGCTCCGAAATCAACTTCTGTCACCTCAGTGCTACATATTGCAATGGTACCTAAAGTTTAAAGCAGAAATTGGGGCACTTTTAAAATTTTAATTTTTAACCAATTCGATAGGTCCGGGGCTTAGGTAAGTTATCATATGTCACAAAACCTTTAACGGTTCAAAAATGATGCTCAGAAGCCAACTTCTGTCACCTCAGTGATACATTTTGGAATGGTACCTAAAGTTTAAAGCAGAAATAGGGGCACTTTTGAAATTTTCATTTTTGACCAATTCGATAGGTCCGGGGCTTAGGTAAGTTATCATATGTCACAAAACCGTTAAAGCTCCTGTTCAAAAATATGCTCTGAAATAAACTTATGTCACCTCAGTGATACATTTTGGAATGGTAGCTAAAGTTTAAAGCAGAAATTCGGGCACTTTTAAAATTTTCATTTTTGACCAATTCGATAGGTCCGGGGCTTAGGTAAGTTAACATATGTCACAGAACCGTTAAAGCTCCTGTTCAAAAATGATGCTCAGAAGCCAACTTCTGTCACCTCAGTGATACATTTTGGAATGGTACCTAAAGTTTAAAGCAGAAATAGGGGCACTTTTGAAATTTTCCTTTTTGACCAATTCGATAGGTCCGGGGCTTAGGTAAGTTATCATATGTCACAAAACCGTTAAAGCTCCTGTTCAAAAATATGCTCTGAAATAAACTTATGTCACCTCAGTGATACATTTTGGAATGGTAGCTAAAGTTTAAAGCAGAAATTCGGGCACTTTTAAAATTTTCATTTTTGACCAATTCGATAGGTCTGGGGCTTAGGTAAGTTAACATATGTCACAGAACCGTTAAAGCTCCTGTTCAAAAATGATGCTCCGAAGCCAACTTCTGTCACCTCAGTGATACATTTTGGAATGGTACCTAAAGTTTAAAGCAGAAATAGGGGCACTTTTGAAATTTTCATTTTTGACCAATTCGATAGGTCCGGGGGGCTTAGAAAGTTATCATATGTCACAAAACCGTTAAAGCTCCTGTTCAAAAATTATGCTCCGAAATCAACTTCTGTCACCTCAGTGATACATTTTGGAATGGTACCTAAAGTTTAAAGCAGAAATAGGGGCCCTTTTGAAATTTTAATTTTTGATTAATGCGATAGGTCCGGGGCTTAGGTAAATTATCATATGTCACAAAACCGTTAAAGCTCCTGTTCAAAAATGATGCTCCGAAATAAACTTCTGTCACCTCAGTGATACATTTTGGAATGGTACCTAAAGTTTAAAGCAGAAATAGGGTCACTTTTGAAATTTTAATTTTTGACCAATTCGATAGGTCCGGGGCTTAGGTAAGTTATCATATGTCACAAAACCGTTAAAGCTCCTGTTCAAAAAGGATGCTCCGAAATAAACTTCTGTCACCTCAGTGCTACATATTGGAATGGTACCTAAAGTTTAAAGCAGAAATAGGGGGACTTTTGAAATTTACATTTTTGACCAATGCGATAGGTCTGGGGCTTAGGTAAGTTATCATATGTCACAAAACCGTTAAAGCTCCTGTTCAAAAATGATGCTCCGAAATCAACTTCTGTCACCTCAGTGCTACATATTGCAATGGTACCTAAAGTTTAAAGCAGAAATTGGGGCACTTTTAAAATTTTAATTTTTAACCAATTCGATAGGTCCGGGGCTTAGGTAAGTTATCATATGTCACAAAACCTTTAACGGTTCAAAAATGATGCTCAGAAGCCAACTTCTGTCACCTCAGTGATACATTTTGGAATGGTACCTAAAGTTTAAAGCAGAAATAGGGGCACTTTTGAAATTTTCATTTTTGACCAATTCGATAGGTCCGGGGCTTAGGTAAGTTATCATATGTCACAAAACCGTTAAAGCTCCTGTTCAAAAATATGCTCTGAAATAAACTTATGTCACCTCAGTGATACATTTTGGAATGGTAGCTAAAGTTTAAAGCAGAAATTCGGGCACTTTTAAAATTTTCATTTTTGACCAATTCGATAGGTCCGGGGCTTAGGTAAGTTAACATATGTCACAGAACCGTTAAAGCTCCTGTTCAAAAATGATGCTCAGAAGCCAACTTCTGTCACCTCAGTGATACATTTTGGAATGGTACCTAAAGTTTAAAGCAGAAATAGGGGCACTTTTGAAATTTTCCTTTTTGACCAATTCGATAGGTCCGGGGCTTAGGTAAGTTATCATATGTCACAAAACCGTTAAAGCTCCTGTTCAAAAATATGCTCTGAAATAAACTTATGTCACCTCAGTGATACATTTTGGAATGGTAGCTAAAGTTTAAAGCAGAAATTCGGGCACTTTTAAAATTTTCATTTTTGACCAATTCGATAGGTCTGGGGCTTAGGTAAGTTAACATATGTCACAGAACCGTTAAAGCTCCTGTTCAAAAATGATGCTCCGAAGCCAACTTCTGTCACCTCAGTGATACATTTTGGAATGGTACCTAAAGTTTAAAGCAGAAATAGGGGCACTTTTGAAATTTTCATTTTTGACCAATTCGATAGGTCCGGGGGGCTTAGAAAGTTATCATATGTCACAAAACCGTTAAAGCTCCTGTTCAAAAATTATGCTCCGAAATCAACTTCTGTCACCTCAGTGATACATTTTGGAATGGTACCTAAAGTTTAAAGCAGAAATAGGGGCCCTTTTGAAATTTTAATTTTTGATTAATGCGATAGGTCCGGGGCTTAGGTAAATTATCATATGTCACAAAACCGTTAAAGCTCCTGTTCAAAAATGATGCTCCGAAATAAACTTCTGTCACCTCAGTGATACATTTTGGAATGGTACCTAAAGTTTAAAGCAGAAATAGGGTCACTTTTGAAATTTTAATTTTTGACCAATTCGATAGGTCCGGGGCTTAGGTAAGTTATCATATGTCACAAAACCGTTAAAGCTCCTGTTCAAAAAGGATGCTCCGAAATAAACTTCTGTCACCTCAGTGCTACATATTGGAATGGTACCTAAAGTTTAAAGCAGAAATAGGGGGACTTTTGAAATTTACATTTTTGACCAATGCGATAGGTCTGGGGCTTAGGTAAGTTATCATATGTCACAAAACCGTTAAAGCTCCTGTTCAAAAATGATGCTCCGAAATCAACTTCTGTCACCTCAGTGCTACATATTGCAATGGTACCTAAAGTTTAAAGCAGAAATTGGGGCACTTTTAAAATTTTAATTTTTAACCAATTCGATAGGTCCGGGGCTTAGGTAAGTTATCATATGTCACAAAACCTTTAACGGTTCAAAAATGATGCTCAGAAGCCAACTTCTGTCACCTCAGTGATACATTTTGGAATGGTACCTAAAGTTTAAAGCAGAAATAGGGGCACTTTTGAAATTTTCATTTTTGACCAATTCGATAGGTCCGGGGCTTAGGTAAGTTATCATATGTCACAAAACCGTTAAAGCTCCTGTTCAAAAATATGCTCTGAAATAAACTTATGTCACCTCAGTGATACATTTTGGAATGGTAGCTAAAGTTTAAAGCAGAAATTCGGGCACTTTTAAAATTTTCATTTTTGACCAATTCGATAGGTCCGGGGCTTAGGTAAGTTAACATATGTCACAGAACCGTTAAAGCTCCTGTTCAAAAATGATGCTCAGAAGCCAACTTCTGTCACCTCAGTGATACATTTTGGAATGGTACCTAAAGTTTAAAGCAGAAATAGGGGCACTTTTGAAATTTTCCTTTTTGACCAATTCGATAGGTCCGGGGCTTAGGTAAGTTATCATATGTCACAAAACCGTTAAAGCTCCTGTTCAAAAATATGCTCTGAAATAAACTTATGTCACCTCAGTGATACATTTTGGAATGGTAGCTAAAGTTTAAAGCAGAAATTCGGGCACTTTTAAAATTTTCATTTTTGACCAATTCGATAGGTCTGGGGCTTAGGTAAGTTAACATATGTCACAGAACCGTTAAAGCTCCTGTTCAAAAATGATGCTCCGAAGCCAACTTCTGTCACCTCAGTGATACATTTTGGAATGGTACCTAAAGTTTAAAGCAGAAATAGGGGCACTTTTGAAATTTTCATTTTTGACCAATTCGATAGGTCCGGGGGGCTTAGAAAGTTATCATATGTCACAAAACCGTTAAAGCTCCTGTTCAAAAATTATGCTCCGAAATCAACTTCTGTCACCTCAGTGCTACATATTGCAATGGTACCTAAAGTTTAAAGCAGAAATTGGGGCACTTTTAAAATTTTAATTTTTAACCAATTCGATAGGTCTGTGGCTTAGGTAAGTTATCATATGTCACAAAACCATTAAAGTTCCTTTTCAAAAATGATGCTCAGAAGCCAACTTCTTTCACCTCAGTGATACATTTTGGAATGGTACCTAAAGTTTAAAGCAGAAATAGGGGCACTTTTGAAATTTTCATTTTTGACCAATTCGATAGGTCCGGGGCTTAGGTAAGTTATCATATGTCACAAAACCGTTAAAGCTCCTGTTCAAAAATGATGCTCCGAAATAAACTTATGTCACCTCAGTGATACATTTTGGAATGGTACCTAAAGTTTAAAGCTGAAATTGGTGCAATTTTAAAATTTTCATTTTTGACGAATTCGATAGGTCCGGGGCTTATGTAAGTTATCATATGTCACAGAACCGTTAAAGCTCCTGTTCAAAAATGATGCTCAGAAGCCAACTTCTATAACCTCAGTGATACATTTTGGAATGGTACCTAAAGTTTAAAGCAGAAATAGGGGGACTTTTGAAATTTTCATTTTTGACCAATTCAATAGGTCCGGGGCTTAGGTAAGTTATCATATGTCACAAAACCGTTAAAGCTCCTGTTCAAAAATGATGCTCCGAAATAAACTTCTGTCACCTCAGTGCTACATATTGCAATGGTACCTAAAGTTTAAAGCTGAAATTGGTGCTCTTATAAAATTTTCATTTTTGACCAATTCGATAGGTCCGGGGCTTAGGTAAGTAATCATATGTCACAAAACCGTTAAAGCTCCTGTTCAAAAATGATGCTCCGAAATAAACTTCTGTCACCTCAGTGCTACATATTGCAATGGTACCTAAAGTTTAAAGCTGAAATTGGTGCTCTTTTAAAATTTTCATTTTTGACCAATTCGATAGGTCCGGGGCTTAGGTAAGTTATCATATGTCACAAAACCGTTAATGCTCCTGTTCAAAAATTATGCTCCGAAATCAACTTCTGTCACCTCAGTGATACATTTTGTAATGGTACTTAAAGTTTAAAGCAGAAATAGGGGCACTTTTGAAATTTTCATTTTTGACCAATTCGATAGGTCCGGGGCTTAAGTAAGTTATCATATGTCACAGAACCGTTAAAGCTTTTGTTCAAAAAGGATGCTTCTAAGCCAACTTCTGTCACCTCAGTGATACATTTTGTAATGGTACCTAAAGTTTAAAGCTGAAATTGGTGCTCTTTTGAAATTTTCATTTTTGACCAATTCGATAGGTCCGGGGCTTAGGTAAGTTATCATATGTCACAAAACCGTTAAAGCTCCTGTTAAAAAATGATGCTCCGAAATAAACGTATGTCACCTCAGTGATACATTTTGGAATGGTACCTAAAGTTTAAAGCAAAAATAGGGGCACTTTTTAAATTTTCATTTTTGACCAATTCAATAGGTCCGGGGCTTAGGTAAGTTATCATATGTCACAAAACCGTTAAAGCTCCTGTTCAAAAATTATGCTCCGAAATCAACTTCTGTCACCTCAGTGATACATTTTGGAATGGTACCTAAAGTTTAAAGCAGAAATAGGGGCACTTTTGAAATTTTCATTTTTGACCAATTCGATAGGTCCGGGGCTTAGGTAAGTTATCATATGTCACAAAACCGTTAAAGCTCCTGTTCAAAAATTATGCTCCAAAATAAACTTCTGTCACCTCAGTGCTACATATTGCAATGGTACCTAAAGTTTAAAGCTGAAATTGGTGCTCTTTTAAAATTTTCATTTTTGACCAATTCGATAGGTCCGGGGCTCAGGTAAGTTATCATATGTCACAAAACCGTTAAAGCTCCTGTTAAAAAATGATGCTCCGGAATAAACTTATGTCACCTCAGTGATACATTTTGGAATGGTACCTAAAGTTTAAAGCTGAAATTGGTGCACTTTTAAAATTTTCATTTTTGACCAATTCGATAGGTCCGGGGCTTAGGTAAGTTAACATATGTCACAGAACCGTTAAAGCTCCTGTTCAAAAATGATGCTTCTAAGCCAACTTCTGTCACCTCAGTGATACATTTTGTAATGGTACCTAAAGTTTAAAGCAGAAATAGGGGCACTTTTGAAATTTTCATTTTTAACCAATTCGATAGGTCTGGGGCTTAGGTAAGTTATCATATGTCACAAAACCGTTAAAGCTCCTGTTCAAAAATGATGCTCCGAAATAAACTTATGTCACCTCAGTGATACATTTTGGAATGGTACCTAAAGTTTAAAGCTGAAATTGGTGCAATTTTAAAATTTTCATTTTTGACCAATTCGATAGGTCCGGGGCTTAGGTAAGTTATCATATGTCACAAAACCGTTAAAGCTCCTGTTCAAAAATTATGCTCCGAAATAAACTTATGTCACCTCAGTGATACATTTTGGAATGGTACCTAAAGTTTAAAGCAGAAATAGGGGCACTTTTGAAATTTTCATTTTTGACCAATTCAATAGGTCCGGGGCTTAGGTAAGTTATCATATGTCACAAAACCGTTAAAGCTCCTGTTCAAAAATTATGCTCCGAAATCAACTTCTGTCACCTCAGTGATACATTTTGGAATGGTACCTAAAGTTTAAAGCAGAAATAGGGTCACTTTTGAAATTTTCATTTTTGACCAATTCGATAGGTCCGGGGCTTAGGTAAGTTATCATATGTCACAAAACCGTTAAAGCTCCTGTTCAAAAATTATGCTCCAAAATAAACTTCTGTCACCTCAGTGCTACATATTGCAATGGTACCTAAAGTTTAAAGCTGAAATTGGTGCTCTTTTAAAATTTTCATTTTTGACCAATTCGATAGGTCCGGGGCTTAGGTAAGTTAACATATGTCACAGAACCGTTAAAGCTCCTGTTCAAAAATGATGCTCCAAAGCCTACTTCTGTCACCTCAGTGATACATTTTAAAAAAGGTACCTAAAGTTTAAAGCAGAAATTGGGGCAATTTTGATATTTTCATTTTTGACCAATTCGATAGGTCCGGGGCTTAGGTAAGTTATTATATGTCACAAAACCGTTAAAGCTCCTGTTTAAAAATGATGCTCCGAAATCAACTTCTGTCACCTCAGTGCTACATATTGGAATGGTACCTAAAGTTTAAAGCAGAAATTCGGGCACTTTTAACATTTTCATTTTTGACCAATGCGATAGGTCCGGGGCTTAGGTAAGTTATCATATGTCACAAAACCGTTAAAGCTCCTGTTCAAAATGTATGCTCCGAAATTAACTTCTGTCACCTCAGTGCTACATATTGGAATGGTACCTAAAGTTTAAAGCAGAAATTCGGGCACTTTTAAAATTTTCATTTTTGACCAATGCGACAGGTCCGGGGCTTAGGTAAGTTATCATATGTCACAAAACCATTAAAGCTCCTGTTCAAAAAGGATGCTCCGAAATAAACTTCTGTCACCTCAGTGATACATTTTGGAATGGTACCTAAAGTTTAAAACTGAAATTGGTGCACTTTTAAAATTTTCATTTTTGACCAATTCGATAGGTCCGGGGCTTAGGTAAGTTAACATATGTAACAGAACCGTTAAAGCTCCTGTTCAAAAATGATGCTCCAAAGCCAACTTCTGTCACCTCAGTGATACATTTTGGAATGGTACCTAAAGTTTAAAGCAGAAATTGGGGCACTTTTGAAATTTTAATTTTTGACCAATGCGATAGGTCCGGGGCTTAGGTAAGTTATTATATGTCACAAAACCGTTAAAGCTCCTGTTTAAAAATTATGCTCCGAAATCAACTTCTGTCACCTCAGTGCTACATATTGGAATGGTACCTAAAGTTTAAAGCAGAAATTCGGGCACTTTTAACATTTTCATTTTTGACCAATGCGATAGGTCCGGGGCTTAGGTAAATTATCATATGTCACAAAACCGTTAAAGCTCCTGTTCAAAAATGATGCTCCGAAATAAACTTCTGTCACTTCAGTGATACATTTTGGAATGGTACCTAAAGTTTAAAGCAGAAATAGGGGCACTTTTGAAATTTTCATTTTTTGACCAATTCGATAGGTCCGGGGCTTAGGTAAGTTATCATATGTCACAAAACCATTAAAGCTCCTGTTCAAAAAGGATGCTCCGAAATAAACTTCTGTCACCTCAGTGCTACATATTGGAATGGTACCTAAAGTTTAAAGCAGAAATTGGGGCACTTTTAAAATTTTCATTTTTAACCAATTCGATAGGTCCGGGGCTTAGGTAAGTTATCATATGTCACAAAACCGTTAAAGCTCCTGTTCAAAAATGATGCTCAGAAGCCAACTTCTGTCACCTCAGTGATACATTTTGGAATGGTACCTAAAGTTTAAAGCAGAATAGGGGCACTTTTGAAATTTTCCTTTTTGACCAATTCGATAGGTCCGGGGCTTAGGTAAGTTATCATATGTCACAAAACCGTTAAAGCACCTGTTCAAAAATATGCTCTGAAATAAACTTATGTCACCTCAGTGATACATTTTGGAATGGTAGCTAAAGTTTAAAGCAGAAATTCGGGCACTTTTAAAATTTTCATTTTTGACCAATTCGATAGGTCCGGGGCTTAGGTAAGTTACCATATGTCACAGAACCGTTAAAGCTCCTGTTCAAAAATGATGCTCCGAAGCCAACTTCTGTCACCTCAGTGATACATTTTGGAATGGTACCTAAAGTTTAAAGCAGAAATAGGGGCACTTTTGAAATTTTCATTTTTGACCAATTCGATAGGTCCGGGGCTTAAGTAAGTTATCATATGTCACAAAACCGTTAAAGCTCCTGTTCAAAAATTATGCTCCGAAATCAACTTCTGTCACCTCAGTGATACATTTTGGAATGGTACTTAAAGTTTAAAGCAGAAATAGGGGCACTTTTGAAATTTTCATTTTTGACCAATTCGATAGGTCTGGGGCTTAAGTAAGTTATCATATGTCACAGAACCGTTAAAGCTTTTGTTCAAAAAGGATGCTTCTAAGCCAACTTCTGTCACCTCAGTGATACATTTTGTAATGGTACCTAAAGTTTAAAGCAGAAATAGGGGCACTTTTGAAATTTTCATTTTTGACCAATTCGATAGGTCCGGGGCTTAGGTAAGTTATCATATGTCACAAAACCGTTAAAGCTCCTGTTCAAAAATGATGCTCCGAAATAAACTTATGTCACCTCAGTGATACATTTTGGAATGGTACCTAAAGTTTAAAGCTGAAATTGGTGCAATTTTAAAATTTTCATTTTTGACCAATTTGATAGGTCCGGGGCTTATGTAAGTTATCATATGTCACAGAACCGTTAAAGCTCCTGTTCAAAAATGATGCTCAGAAGCCAACTTCTATAACCTCAGTGATACATTTTGGAATGGTACCTAAAGTTTAAAGCAGAAATAGGGGGACTTTTGAAATTTTAATTTTTGACCAATTCGATAGGTCCGGGGCTTAGGTAAGTTATCATATGTCACAAAACCGTTAAAGCTCCTGTTCAAAAATTATGCTCCGAAATCAACTTCTGTCACCACAGTGATACATTTTGGAATGGTACCTAAAGTTTAAAGCAGAAATAGGGGCACTTTTGAAATTTTCATTTTTTGACCAATTCGATAGGTCCGGGGCTTAGGTAAGTTATCATATGTCACAAAACCGTTAAAGCTCCTGTTCAAAAATTATGCTCCGAAATCAACTTCTGTCACCTCAGTGATACATTTTGGAATGGTACTTAAAGTTTAAAGCAGAAATAGGGGCACTTTTGAAATTTTCATTTTTGACCAATTCGATAGGTCCGGGGCTTAAGTAAGTTATCATATGTCACAGAACCGTTAAAGCTTTTGTTCAAAAAGGATGCTTCTAAGCCAACTTCTGTCACCTCAGTGATACATTTTGTAATGGTACCTAAAGTTTAAAGCAGAAATAGGGGCACTTTTGAAATTTTCATTTTTGACCAATTCGATAGGTCCGGGGCTTAGGTAAGTTATCATATGTCACAAAACCGTTAAAGCTCCTGTTCAAAAATGATGCTCCGAAATAAACTTATGTCACCTCAGTGATACATTTTGGAATGGTACCTAAAGTTTAAAGCTGAAATTGGTGCAATTTTAAAATTTTCATTTTTGACCAATTCGATAGGTCCGGGGCTTATGTAAGTTATCATATGTCACAAAACCGTTAAAGCTCCTGTTCAAAAATTATGCTCCGAAATCAACTTCTGTCACCACAGTGATACATTTTGGAATGGTACCTAAAGTTTAAAGCAGAAATAGGGGCACTTTTGAAATTTTCATTTTTGACCAATTCAATAGGTCCGGGGCTTAGGTAAGTTATCATATGTCACAAAACCGTTAAAGCTCCTGTTCAAAAATGATGCTCCGAAATAAACTTCTGTCACCTCAGTGATACATTTTGGAATGGTACCTAAAGTTTAAAGCAGAAATAAGGGTACTTTTGAAATTTTCATTTTTGACCAATTCGATAGGTCCGGGGCTTAGGTAAGTTATCATATGTCACAAAACCGTTAAAGCTCCTGTTCAAAAAGGATGCTCCGAAATAAACTTCTGTCACCTCAGTGCTACATATTGGAATAGTACCTAAAGTTTAAAGCAGAAATAGGGGGACTTTTGAAATTTTCATTTTTGACCAATGCGATAGGTCCGGGGCTTAGGTAAGTTATCATATGTCACAAAACCGTTAAAGCTCCTGTTCAAAATGTATGCTCCGAAATTAACTTCTGTCACCTCAGTGCTACATATTGGAATGGTACCTAAAGTTTAAAGCAGAAATTCGGGCACTTTTAAAATTTTAATTTTTGACCAATGCGACAGGTCCGGGGCTTAGGTAAGTTATCATATGTCACAAAACCGTTAAAGCTCCTGTTCAAAAATGATGCTCCGAAATAAATTTATGTCACCTCAGTGATACATTTTGGAATGGTACCTAAAGTTTAAAGCTGAAATTGGTGCAATTTTAACATTTTCATTTTTGACCAATTCGATAGGTCCGGGGCTTATGTAAGTTATCATATGTCACAGAACCGTTAAAGCTCCTGTTCAAAAATGATGCTCAGAAGCCAACTTCTATAACCTCAGTGATACATTTTGGAATGGTACCTAAAGTTTAAAGCAGAAATAGGGGGACTTTTGAAATTTTAATTTTTGACCAATTCGATAGGTCCGGGGCTTAGGTAAGTTATCATATGTCACAAAACCGTTAAAGCTCCTGTTCAAAAATTATGCTCCGAAATCAACTTCTGTCACCACAGTGATACATTTTGGAATGGTACCTAAAGTTTAAAGCAGAAATTGGTGCTCTTATAAAATTTTCATTTTTGACCAATTCGATAGGTCCGGGGCTTAGGTAAGTAATCATATGTCACAAAACCGTTAAAGCTCCTGTTCAAAAATGATGCTCCGAAATAAACTTATGTCACCTCAGTGATACATTTTGGAATGGTACCTAAAGTTTAAAGCAGAAATAGGGGCACTTTTGAAATTTTCATTTTTGACCAATTCGATAGGTCCGGGGCTTAGATAAGTTATCATATGTCACAAAACCGTTAAAGCTCCTGTTCAAAAATGATGCTCCGAAATAAACTTATGTCACCTCAGTGATACATTTTGGAATGGTACCTAAAGTTTAAAGCTGAAATTGGTGCAATTTTAAAATTTTCATTTTTGACCAATTCGATAGGTCCGGGGCTTATGTAAGTTATCATATGTCACAAAACCGTTAAAGCTCCTGTTCAAAAATTATGCTCCGAAATCAACTTCTGTCACCACAGTGATACATTTTGGAATGGTACCTAAAGTTTAAAGCAGAAATAGGGGCACTTTTGAAATTTTCATTTTTGACCAATTCAATAGGTCCGGGGCTTAGGTAAGTTATCATATGTCACAAAACCGTTAAAGCTCCTGTTCAAAAATGATGCTCCGAAATAAACTTCTGTCACCTCAGTGATACATTTTGGAATGGTACCTAAAGTTTAAAGCAGAAATAAGGGTACTTTTGAAATTTTCATTTTTGACCAATTCGATAGGTTCGGGGCTTAGGTAAGTTATCATATGTCACAAAACCGTTAAAGCTCCTGTTCAAAAAGGATGCTCCGAAATAAACTTCTGTCACCTCAGTGCTACATATTGGAATAGTACCTAAAGTTTAAAGCAGAAATAGGGGGACTTTTGAAATTTTCATTTTTGACCAATGCGATAGGTCCGGGGCTTAGGTAAGTTATCATATGTCACAAAACCGTTAAAGCTCCTGTTCAAAATGTATGCTCCGAAATTAACTTCTGTCACCTCAGTGCTACATATTGGAATGGTACCTAAAGTTTAAAGCAGAAATTCGGGCACTTTTAAAATTTTAATTTTTGACCAATGCGACAGGTCCGGGGCTTAGGTAAGTTATCATATGTCACAAAACCGTTAAAGCTCCTGTTCAAAAAGGATGCTCCGAAATAAACTTCTGTCACCTCAGTGATACATTTTGGAATGGTACCTAAAGTTTAAAGCTGAAATTGGTGCACTTTTAAAATTTTAATTTTTGACCAATTCGATAGGTCCGGGGCTTAGGTAAGTTAACATATGTCACAGAACCGTTAAAGCTCCTGTTCAAAAATGATGCTCCACAGCCAACTTCTGTCACCTCAGTGATACATTTTGGAATGGTACCTAAAGTTTAAAGCAGAAATTGGGGCACTTTTGAAATTTTCATTTTTGACCAATGCGATAGGTCCGGGGCTTAGGTAAGTTATTATATGTCACAAAACCGTTAAAGCTCCTGTTTAAAAATTATGCTCAGAAATCAACTTCTGTCACCTCAGTGCTACATATTGGAATTGTACCTAAAGTTTAAAGCAGAAATTCGGGCACTTTTAACATTTTCATTTTTGACCAATGCGATAGGTCCGGGGCTTAGGTACATTATCATATGTCACAAAACCGTTAAAGCTCCTGTTCAAAAATGATGCTCCGAAATAAACTTCTGTCACCTCAGTGATACATTTTGGAATGGTACCTAAAGTTTAAAGCAGAAATAGGGGCACTTTTGAAATTTTCATTTTTGACCAATTCCATAGGTCCGGGGCTTAGGTAAGTTATCATATGTCACAAAACCGGTAAAGCTCCTGTTCAAAAAGGATGCTCCGAAATAAACTTCTGTCACCTCAGTGCTAAATATTGGAATGGTACCTAAAGTTTAAAGCAGAAATAGGGGCACTTTTGAAATTTTCATTTTTAAACAATGCGATAGGTCCGGGGCTTAGGTAAGTTATCATATGTCACAAAACCGTTAAAGCTCCGGTTCAAAACTTATGCTCCGAAATTAACTTCTGTCACCGCAGTGATACATTTTGGAATGGTACCTACAGTTTAAAGCAGATATAGGGGGACTTTTGAAATTTTCATTTTTTACCAATTCGATAGGTCCGGGGCTTAGGTAAGTCATCATATGTCACAAAACCGTTAAAGCTCCGGTTCAAAACTTATGCTCCGAAATTAACTTCTGTCACCTCAGTGATACATTTTGGAATGGTACCTAAAGTTTAAAGCAGAAATAGGGGCACTTTTGAAATTTTAATTTTTGACCAATGCGATAGGTCCGGGGCTTAGGTAAGTTATCATATGTCACAAAACCGGTAAAGCTCCTGTTCAAAAAGGATGCTCCGAAATAAACTTCTGTCACCTCAGTGCTAAATATTGGAATGGTACCTAAAGTTTATAGCAGAAATAGGGGGACTTTTGAAATTTTCATTTTTGACCAATGCGATAGGTCCGGGGCTTAGGTAAGTTATCATATGTCACAGAACCGTTAAAGCTCCTGTTCAAAAATTATGCTCCGAAATTAACTTCTGTCACCGCAGTGATACATTTCGGAAAGGTACCTACAGTTTAAAGCAGATATAGGGGGACTTTTGAAATTTTAATTTTTGACCAATGCGATAGGTCCGGGGCTTAGGTAAATTATCATATGTCACAAAACCATTAAAGCTCCTGTTCAAAATGATGCTCCGAAATCAACTTCTGTCACCTCAGTGATACATTTTGGAATGGTACCTAAAGTTTAAAGCAGAAATAGGGGCACTTTTGAAATTTTAATTTTTGACCAATGCGATAGGTCCGGGGCTTAGGTAAATTATCATATGTCACAAAACCGTTAAAGCTCCTGTTCAAAATGATGCTCCGAAATAAACTTCTGTCACCTCAGTGATACATTTTGGAATGGTACCTAAAGTTTAAAGCAGAAATAGGGGCACTTTTGACATTTTCATTTTTGACCAATTCGATAGGTCCGGGGCTTAGGTAAGTTATCATATGTCACAAAACCATTAAAGCTCCTGTTCAAAAAGGATGCTCCGAAATAAACTTCTGTCACCTCAGTGCTACATATTGGAATGGTACCTAAAGTTTAAAGCAGAAATTGGGGCACTTTTAAAATTTTCATTTTTAACCAATTCGATAGGTCCGGGGCTTAGGTAAGTTATCATATGTCACAAAACCGTTAAAGCTCCTGTTCAAAAATGATGCTCAGAAGCCAACTTCTGTCACCTCAGTGATACATTTTGGAATGGTACCTAAAGTTTAAAGCAGAATAGGGGCACTTTTGAAATTTTCCTTTTTGACCAATTCGATAGGTCCGGGGCTTAGGTAAGTTATCATATGTCACAAAACCGTTAAAGCTCCTGTTCAAAAATATGCTCTGAAATAAACTTATGTCACCTCAGTGATACATTTTGGAATGGTAGCTAAAGTTTAAAGCAGAAATTCGGGCACTTTTAAAATTTTCATTTTTGACCAATTTGATAGGTCTGGGGCTTAGGTAAGTTAACATATGTCACAGAACCGTTAAAGCTCCTGTTCAAAAATGATGCTCCGAAGCCAACTTCTGTCACCTCAGTGATACATTTTGGAATGGTACCTAAAGTTTAAAGCAGAAATAGGGGCACTTTTGAAATTTTCATTTTTGACCAATTCGATAGGTCCGGGGCTTAAGTAAGTTATCATATGTCACAAAACCGTTAAAGCTCCTGTTCAAAAATTATGCTCCGAAATCAACTTCTGTCACCTCAGTGATACATTTTGGAATGGTACTTAAAGTTTAAAGCAGAAATAGGGGCACTTTTGAAATTTTCATTTTTGACCAATTCGATAGGTCTGGGGCTTAAGTAAGTTATCATATGTCACAGAACCGTTAAAGCTTTTGTTCAAAAAGGATGCTTCTAAGCCAACTTCTGTCACCTCAGTGATACATTTTGGAATGGTACCTAAAGTTTAAAGCAGAAATAGGGGCACTTTTGAAATTTTCATTTTTGACCAATTCGATAGGTCCGGGGCTTAGGTAAGTTATCATATGTCACAAAACCGTTAAAGCTCCTGTTCAAAAATGATGCTCCGAAATAAACTTATGTCACCTCAGTGATACATTTTGGAATGGTACCTAAAGTTTAAAGCTGAAATTGGTGCAATTTTAAAATTTTCATTTTTGACCAATTCGATAGGTCCGGGGCTTATGTAAGTTATCATATGTCACAGAACCGTTAAAGCTCCTGTTCAAAAATGATGCTCAGAAGCCAACTTCTATAACCTCAGTGATACATTTTGGAATGGTACCTAAAGTTTAAAGCAGAAATAGGGGGACTTTTGAAATTTTAATTTTTGACCAATTCGATAGGTCCGGGGCTTAGGTAAGTTATCATATGTCACAAAACCGTTAAAGCTCCTGTTCAAAAATTATGCTCCGAAATCAACTTCTGTCACCACAGTGATACATTTTGGAATGGTACCTAAAGTTTAAAGCAGAAATAGGGGCACTTTTGAAATTTTCATTTTTGACCAATTCAATAGGTCCGGGGCTTAGGTAAGTTATCATATGTCACAAAACCGTTAAAGCTCCTGTTCAAAAATGATGCTCCGAAATAAACTTCTGTCACCTCAGTGATACATTTTGGAATGGTACCTAAAGTTTAAAGCAGAAATAAGGGTACTTTTGAAATTTTCATTTTTGACCAATTCGATAGGTCCGGGGCTTAGGTAAGTTATCATATGTCACAAAACCGTTAAAGCTCCTGTTCAAAAATGATGCTCCGAAATAAACTTCTGTCACCTCAGTGATACATTTTGGAATAGTACCTAAAGTTTAAAGCAGAAATAGGGGGACTTTTGAAATTTTCATTTTTGACCAATGCGATAGGTCCGGGGCTTAGGTAAGTTATCATATGTCACAAAACCGTTAAAGCTCCTGTTCAAAATGTATGCTCCGAAATTAACTTCTGTCACCTCAGTGCTACATATTGGAATGGTACCTAAAGTTTAAAGCAGAAATTCGGGCACTTTTAAAATTTTAATTTTTGACCAATGCGACAGGTCCGGGGCTTAGGTAAGTTATCATATGTCACAAAACCGTTAAAGCTCCTGTTCAAAAATGATGCTCCGAAAAAAACTTATGTCACCTCAGTGATACATTTTGGAATGGTACCTAAAGTTTAAAGCTGAAATTTGGGCAAATTTTAAAATTTTAATTTTTGACCAATGCGACAGGTCCGGGGCTTAGGTAAGTTATCATATGTCACAAAACCGTTAAAGCTCCTGTTCAAAAAGGATGCTCCGAAATAAACTTCTGTCACCTCAGTGATACATTTTGGAATGGTACCTAAAGTTTAAAGCTGAAATTGGTGCACTTTTAAAATTTTAATTTTTGACCAATTCGATAGGTCCGGGGCTTAGGTAAGTTAACATATGTCACAGAACCGTTAAAGCTCCTGTTCAAAAATGATGCTCCACAGCCAACTTCTGTCACCTCAGTGATACATTTTGGAATGGTACCTAAAGTTTAAAGCAGAAATTGGGGCACTTTTGAAATTTTCATTTTTGACCAATGCGATAGGTCCGGGGCTTAGGTAAGTTATTATATGTCACAAAACCGTTAAAGCTCCTGTTTAAAAATTATGCTCAGAAATCAACTTCTGTCACCTCAGTGCTACATATTGGAATTGTACCTAAAGTTTAAAGCAGAAATTCGGGCACTTTTAACATTTTCATTTTTGACCAATGCGATAGGTCCGGGGCTTAGGTACATTATCATATGTCACAAAACCGTTAAAGCTCCTGTTCAAAAATGATGCTCCGAAATAAACTTCTGTCACCTCAGTGATACATTTTGGAATGGTACCTAAAGTTTAAAGCAGAAATAGGGGCACTTTTGAAATTTTCATTTTTGACCAATTCGATAGGTCCGGGGCTTAGGTAAGTTATCATATGTCACAAAACCGGTAAAGCTCCTGTTAAAAAAGGATGCTCCAAAATAAACTTCTGTCACCTCAGTGCTAAATATTGGAATGGTACCTAAAGTTTAAAGCAGAAATAGGGGCACTTTTGAAATTTTCATTTTTGACCAATGCGATAGGTCCGGGGCTTAGGTAAGTTATCATATGTCACAAAACCGTTAAAGCTCCGGTTCAAAACTTATGCTCCGAAATTAACTTCTGTCACCGCAGTGATACATTTTGGAATGGTACCTACAGTTTAAAGCAGATATAGGGGGACTTTTGAAATTTTCATTTTTTACCAATTCGATAGGTCCGGGGCTTAGGTAAGTTATCATATGTCACAAAACCGTTAAAGCTCCTGTTCAAAAATTATGCTCCGAAATCAACTTCTGTCACCTCAGTGATACATTTTGGAATGGTACCTAAAGTTTAAAGCAGAAATAGGGGCACTTTTGAAATTTTAATTTTTGACCAATGCGATAGGTCCGGGGCTTAGGTAAATTATCATATGTCACAAAACCATTAAAGCTCCTGTTCAAAATGATGCTCCGAAATCAACTTCTGTCACCTCAGTGATACATTTTGGAATGGTACCTAAAGTTTAAAGCAGAAATAGGGGCACTTTTGAAATTTTAATTTTTGACCAAAGCGATAGGTCCGGGGCTTAGGTAAATTATCATATGTCACAAAACCGTTAAAGCTCCTGTTCAAAATGATGCTCCGAAATAAACTTCTGTCACCTCAGTGATACTGTACATTTTGGAATGGTACCTAAAGTTTAAAGCAGAAATAGGGGCACTTTTGACATTTTCATTTTTGACCAATTCGATAGGTCCGGGGCTTAGGTAAGTTATCATATGTCACAAAACCATTAAAGCTCCTGTTCAAAAAGGATGCTCCGAAATAAACTTCTGTCACCTCAGTGCTACATATTGGAATGGTACCTAAAGTTTAAAGCAGAAATTGGGGCACTTTTAAAATTTTCATTTTTAACCAATTCGATAGGTCCGGGGCTTAGGTAAGTTATCATATGTCACAAAACCGTTAAAGCTCCTGTTCAAAAATGATGCTCAGAAGCCAACTTCTGTCACCTCAGTGATACATTTTGGAATGGTACCTAAAGTTTAAAGCAGAATAGGGGCACTTTTGAAATTTTCCTTTTTGACCAATTCGATAGGTCTGGGGCTTAGGTAAGTTATCATATGTCACAAAACCGTTAAAGCTCCTGTTCAAAAATATGCTCTGAAATAAACTTATGTCACCTCAGTGATACATTTTGGAATGGTAGCTAAAGTTTAAAGCAGAAATTGGGGCACTTTTGAAATTTTCATTTTTGACCAATGCGATAGGTCCGGGGCTTAGGTAAGTTATTATATGTCACAAAACCGTTAAAGCTCCTGTTTAAAAATTATGCTCAGAAATCAACTTCTGTCACCTCAGTGCTACATATTGGAATTGTACCTAAAGTTTAAAGCAGAAATTCGGGCACTTTTAACATTTTCATTTTTGACCAATGCGATAGGTCCGGGGCTTAGGTACATTATCATATGTCACAAAACCGTTAAAGCTCCTGTTCAAAAATGATGCTCCGAAATAAACTTCTGTCACCTCAGTGATACATTTTGGAATGGTACCTAAAGTTTAAAGCAGAAATAGGGGCACTTTTGAAATTTTCATTTTTGACCAATTCGATAGGTCCGGGGCTTAGGTAAGTTATCATATGTCACAAAACCGGTAAAGCTCCTGTTCAAAAAGGATGCTCCGAAATAAACTTCTGTCACCTCAGTGCTAAATATTGGAATGGTACCTAAAGTTTAAAGCAGAAATAGGGGCACTTTTGAAATTTTCATTTTTGACCAATGCGATAGGTCCGGGGCTTAGGTAAGTTATCATATGTCACAAAACCGTTAAAGCTCCGGTTCAAAACTTATGCTCCGAAATTAACTTCTGTCACCGCAGTGATACATTTTGGAATGGTACCTACAGTTTAAAGCAGATATAGGGGGACTTTTGAAATTTTCATTTTTTACCAATTCGATAGGTCCGGGGCTTAGGTAAGTTATCATATGTCACAAAACCGTTAAAGCTCCTGTTCAAAAATTATGCTCCGAAATCAACTTCTGTCACCTCAGTGATACATTTTGGAATGGTACCTAAAGTTTAAAGCAGAAATAGGGGCACTTTTGAAATTTTAATTTTTGACCAATGCGATAGGTCCGGGGCTTAGGTTTGTTATCATATGTCACAAAACCGGTAAAGCTCCTGTTCAAAAAGGATGCTCCGAAATAAACTTCTGTCACCTCAGTGCTAAATATTGGAATGGTACCTAAAGTTTATAGCAGAAATAGGGGGACTTTTGAAATTTTCATTTTTGACCAATGCGATAGGTCCGGGGCTTAGGTAAGTTATCATATGTCACAGAACCGTTAAAGCTCCTGTTCAAAAATTATGCTCCGAAATTAACTTCTGTCACCGCAGTGATACATTTTGGAATGGTACCTACAGTTTAAAGCAGATATAGGGGGACTTTTGAAATTTTAATTTTTGACCAATGCGATAGGTCCGGGGCTTAGGTAAATTATCATATGTCACAAAACCATTAAAGCTCCTGTTCAAAATGATGCTCCGAAATCAACTTCTGTCACCTCAGTGATACATTTTGGAATGGTACCTAAAGTTTAAAGCAGAAATAGGGGCACTTTTGAAATTTTAATTTTTGACCAATGCGATAGGTCCGGGGCTTAGGTAAATTATCATATGTCACAAAACCGTTAAAGCTCCTGTTCAAAATGATGCTCCGAAATAAACTTCTGTCACCTCAGTGATACATTTTGGAATGGTACCTAAAGTTTAAAGCAGAAATAGGGGCACTTTTGACATTTTCATTTTTGACCAATTCGATAGGTCCGGGGCTTAGGTAAGTTATCATATGTCACAAAACCAT
>NW_026969102.1:0-55000 GCF_028390025.1 Pseudophryne corroboree
ATCTCAGGGATTCATTTTGGGATGGTAACTAAAGTTTAAAGCAGAAATTGGGGCACTTTTAAAATTTTAATATTTGACCAAAATCGATAGTTCCGGGGCTTAGGGAATTTTTCATAAAGCACAAAACAATTGAAGCTCCTGTTCAAAAATCATGCTCTTAAATCAACTTTTTTCATCTCAGGGATTCATTTTGGGATTGTAACTAAAGTTGAAAGCAGAAATTGGGTCACTTTTAAAATTTTCATTTTTGACCAAAATCGATGGATCCGGGGCTTAGGGAATTTTTCATACAGCACAAAACTATTGAATCTACTGTTCAAAAATTTTGCTCTTAAATCAACTTTTTTCATCTCAGGGATTCATTTTGGGATGGTTACTAAAGTTTAAAGCAGAAATTGGGGCACTTTTAAAATTTTAATATTTGACCAAAATCGATAGTTCCGGGGCTTAGGGAATTTTTCATAAAGCACAAAACAATTGAAGCTCCTGTTCAAAAATCATGCTCTTAAATCAACTTTTTTATCTCAGGAATACATTTTGGGATGGTAACTAAAGTTTAAAGCAGAAATTGGGGCACTTTTAAAATTTTAATATTTGACCAAAATCGATGGGTCCGGGGCTTAGGGAATTTTTCATACATCACAAAACAATTGAAGCTACTGTTCAAAAATCATGCTCTTAAATCAACTTTTTTTTATCTCAGGGATTCATTTTGGGATGGTAACTAAAGTTTAAAGCAGAAATTGGGGCACTTTTAAAATTTTTCATTTTTGACCAAAATCGATGGGTCCGGGGCTTAGGGAATTTTTCATAAAGCACAAAACTATTGAATCTACTGTTCAAAAATTTTGCTCTTAAATCAACTTTTTTCATCTCAGGGATTCATTTTGGGATGGTTACTAAAGTTTAAAGCAGAAATTGGGGCACTTTTAAAATTTTCATTTTTGACCAAAATCGATGGGTCCGGGGCTTAGGGATTTTTTCATACAGCACAAAACTGTTGAAGCTCCTGTTCAAAAATCATGCTCTTAAATCAACTTTTTTCATCTCAGGGATTCATTTTGGGATGGTAACTAAAGTTTAAAGCAGAAATTGGGGCACTTTTAAAATTTTCATTTTTGACCAAAATCGATGGGTCCAGGGCTTAGGGAATTTTTCATAAAGCACAAAACAATTGAAGCTCCTGTTCAAAAATCATGCTCTTAAATCAACTTTTTTCATCTCAGGGATTCATTTTGGGATTGTAACTAAAGTTGAAAGCAGAAATTGGGTCACTTTTAAAATTTTCATTTTTGACCAAAATCGATGGATCCGGGGCTTAGGGAATTTTTCATACATCACAAAACTATTGAATCTACTGTTCAAAAATTTTGCTCTTAAATCAACTTTTTTCATCTCAGGGATTCATTTTGGGATGGTTACTAAAGTTTAAAGCAGAAATTGGGGCACTTTTAAAATTTTCATTTTTGACCAAAATCGATGGGTCCGGGGCTTAGGGATTTTTTCATACAGCACAAAACTGTTGAAGCTCCTGTTCAAAAATCATGCTCTTAAATCAACTTTTTTCATCTCAGGGATTCATTTTGGGATGGTAACTAAAGTTTAAAGCAGAAATTGGGGCACTTTTAAAATTTTCATTTTTTACCAAAATCAATGGGTCCAGGGCTTAGGGAATTTTTCATAAAGCACAAAACAATTGAAGCTCCTGTTCAAAAATCATGCTCTTAAATCAACTTTTTTATCTCAGGAATACATTTTGGGATGGTCACTAAAGTTTAAAGCAGAAATTGGGGCACTTTTAAAATTGTCATTTTTGACCAAAATCGATGGGTCCGGGGCTTAGGGAATTTTTCATACAGCACAAAAAAATTGACGCTCCTGTTCAAAAATCATGCTCTTAAATCAACTTTTTTCATCTCAGGGATTCATTTTGGGATGGTAACTAAAGTTTAAAGCAGAACTTGGGGCACTTTTAAAATTTTCATTTTTGACCAAAATCGATGGGTCCGGGGCTTAGGGAATTTTTCATACATCACAAAACAATTGAAGCTACTGTTCAAAAATCATGCTCTTAAATCAACTTTTTTCATCTCAGGGATTCATTTTGGGATGGTAACTAAAGTTTAAAGCAGAAATTGGGGCACTTTTAAAATTTTAATATTTGACCAAAATCGATGGGTCCGGGGCTTAGGGAATTTTTCATACATCACAAAACAATTGAAGCTACTGTTCAAAAATCATGCTCTTAAATCAACTTTTTTTTATCTCAGGGATTCATTTTGGGATGGTAACTAAAGTTTAAAGCAGAAATTGGGGCACTTTTAAAATTTTCATTTTTGACCAAAATCGATGGGTCCGGGGCTTAGGGATTTTTTTAAACAGCACAAAACTGTTGAAGCTCCTGTTCAAAAATCATGCTCTTAAATCAACTTTTTTCATCTCAGGGATTCATTTTGGGATGGTAACTAAAGTTTAAAGCAGAAATTGGGGCACTTTTAAAATTTTCATTTTTGACCAAAATCGATGGGTCCAGGGCTTAGGGAATTTTTCATAAAGCACAAAACAATTGAAGCTCCTGTTCAAAAATCATGCTCTTAAATCAACTTTTTTATCTCAGGAATACATTTTGGGATGGTAACTAAAGTTTAAAGCAGAACTTGGGGCACTTTTAAAATTTTCATTTTTGACCAAAATCGATGGGTCCGGGGCTTAGGGAATTTTTCCTACATCACAAAACAATTGAAGCTCCTGTTCAAAAATCATGCTCTTAAATCAACTTTTTTTTCATCTCAGGGATTCATTTTGGGATGGTAACTAAAGTTTAAAGCAGAACTTGGGGCACTTTTAAAATTTTCATTTTTGACCAAAATCGATGGGTCCGGGGCTTAGGGAATTTTTCATACATCACAAAACAATTGAAGCTACTGTTCAAAAATCATGCTCTTAAATCAACTTTTTTCATCTCAGGGATTCATTTTGGGTTGGTAACTAAAGTTTAAAGCAGAAATTGGGGCACTTTTAAAATTTTAATATTTGACCAAAATCGATGGGTCCGGGGCTTAGGGAATTTTTCATACATCACAAAACAATTGAAGCTACTGTTCAAAAATCATGCTCTTAAATCAACTTCTTTTTATCTCAGGGATTCATTTTGGGATGGTAACTAAAGTTTAAAGCAGAAATTGGGGCACTTTTAAAATTTTTCATTTTTGACCAAAATCGATGGGTCCGGGGCTTAGGGAATTTTTCATAAAGCACAAAACAATAGAAGCTCCTGTTCAAAAATCATGCTCTTAAATCAACTTTTTTCATCTCAGGGATTCATTTTGGGATTGTAACTAAAGTTGAAAGCAGAAATTGGGTCACTTTTAAAATTTTCATTTTTGACCAAAATCGATGGATCCGGGGCTTAGGGAATTTTTCATACAGCACAAAACTATTGAATCTACTGTTCAAAAATTTTGCTCTTAAATCAACTTTTTTCATCTCAGGGATTCATTTTGGGATGGTTACTAAAGTTTAAAGCAGAAATTGGGGCACTTTTAAAATTTTCATTTTTGACCAAAATCGATGGGTCCGGGGCTTAGGGATTTTTTCATACAGCACAAAACTGTTGAAGCTCCTGTTCAAAAATCATGCTCTTAAATCAACTTTTTTCATCTCAGGGATTCATTTTGGGATGGTAACTAAAGTTTAAAGCAGAAATTGGGGCACTTTTAAAATTTTCATTTTTGACCAAAATCGATGGGTCCAGGGCTTAGGGAATTTTTCATAAAGCACAAAACAATTGAAGCTCCTGTTCAAAAATCATGCTCTTAAATCAACTTTTTTATCTCAGGAATACATTTTGGGATGGTAACTAAAGTTTAAAGCAGAACTTGGGGCACTTTTAAAATTTTCATTTTTGACCAAAATCGATGGGTCCGGGGCTTAGGGAATTTTTCCTACATCACAAAACAATTGAAGCTCCTGTTAAAAAATCATGCTCTTAAATAAACTTTTTTTTTATCTCAGGGATTCATTTTGGGATGGTAACTAAAGTTTAAAGCAGAAATTGGGGCACTTTTAAAATTTTCATTTTTGACCAAAATCGATGGGTCCGGGGCTTAGGGAATTTTTCATACATCACAAAACAATTGAAGCTACTGTTCAAAAATCATGCTCTTAAATCAACTTTTTTCATCTCAGGGATTCATTTTGGGATGGTAACTAAAGTTTAAAGCAGAAATTGGGGCACTTTTAAAATTTTAATATTTGACCAAAATCGATGGGTCCGGGGCTTAGGGAATTTTTCATACATCACAAAACAATTGAAGCTACTGTTCAAAAATCATGCTCTTAAATCAACTTTTTTTTATCTCAGGGATTCATTTTGGGATGGTAACTAAAGTTTAAAGCAGAAATTGGGGCACTTTTAAAATTTTTCATTTTTGACCAAAATCGATGGGTCCGGGGCTTAGGGAATTTTTCATAAAGCACAAAACAATTGAAGCTCCTGTTCAAAAATCATGCTCTTAAATCAACTTTTTTCATCTCAGGGATTCATTTTGGGATTGTAACTAAAGTTGAAAGCAGAAATTGGGTCACTTTTAAAATTTTCATTTTTGACCAAAATCGATGGATCCGGGGCTTAGGGAATTTTTCATACAGCACAAAACTATTGAATCTACTGTTCAAAAATTTTGCTCTTAAATCAACTTTTTTCATCTCAGGGATTCATTTTGGGATGGTTACTAAAGTTTAAAGCAGAAATTGGGGCACTTTTAAAATTTTCATTTTTGACCAAAATCGATGGGTCCGGGGCTTAGGGATTTTTTCATACAGCACAAAACTGTTGAAGCTCCTGTTCAAAAATCATGCTCTTAAATCAACTTTTTTCAACTCAGGGATTCATTTTGGGATGGTAACTAAAGTTTAAAGCAGAAATTGGGGCACTTTTAAAATTTTCATTTTTGACCAAAATCGATGGGTCCAGGGCTTAGGGAATTTTTCATAAAGCACAAAACAATTGAAGCTCCTGTTCAAAAATCATGCTCTTAAATCAACTTTTTTATCTCAGGAATACATTTTGGGATGGTAACTAAAGTTTAAAGCAGAACTTGGGGCACTTTTAAAATTTTCATTTTTGACCAAAATCGATGGGTCCGGGGCTTAGGGAATTTTTCATACATCACAAAACAATTGAAGCTACTGTTCAAAAATCATGCTCTTAAATCAACTTTTTTCATCTCAGGGATTCATTTTGGGATGGTAACTAAAGTTTAAAGCAGAAATTGGGGCACTTTTAAAATTTTAATATTTGACCAAAATCGATGGGTCCGGGGCTTAGGGAATTTTTCATACATCACAAAACAATTGAAGCTACTGTTCAAAAATCATGCTCTTAAATCAACTTTTTTTTATCTCAGGGATTCATTTTGGGATGGTAACTAAAGTTTAAAGCAGAAATTGGGGCACTTTTAAAATTTTCATTTTTGACCAAAATCGATGGGTCCGGGGCTTAGGGATTTTTTTAAACAGCACAAAACTGTTGAAGCTCCTGTTCAAAAATCATGCTCTTAAATCAACTTTTTTCATCTCAGGGATTCATTTTGGGATGGTAACTAAAGTTTAAAGCAGAAATTGGGGCACTTTTAAAATTTTCATTTTTGACCAAAATCGATGGGTCCAGGGCTTAGGGAATTTTTCATAAAGCACAAAACAATTGAAGCTCCTGTTCAAAAATCATGCTCTTAAATCAACTTTTTTATCTCAGGAATACATTTTGGGATGGTAACTAAAGTTTAAAGCAGAACTTGGGGCACTTTTAAAATTTTCATTTTTGACCAAAATCGATGGGTCCGGGGCTTAGGGAATTTTTCCTACATCACAAAACAATTGAAGCTCCTGTTAAAAAATCATGCTCTTAAATCAACTTTTTTTTCATCTCAGGGATTCATTTTGGGATGGTAACTAAAGTTTAAAGCAGAACTTGGGGCACTTTTAAAATTTTCATTTTTGACCAAAATCGATGGGTCCGGGGCTTAGGGAATTTTTCATACATCACAAAACAATTGAAGCTACTGTTCAAAAATCATGCTCTTAAATCAACTTTTTTCATCTCAGGGATTCATTTTGGGATGGTAACTAAAGTTTAAAGCAGAAATTGGGGCACTTTTAAAATTTTAATATTTGACCAAAATCGATGGGTCCGGGGCTTAGGGAATTTTTCATACATCACAAAACAATTGAAGCTACTGTTCAAAAATCATGCTCTTAAATCAACTTTTTTTTATCTCAGGGATTCATTTTGGGATGGTAACTAAAGTTTAAAGCAGAAATTGGGGCACTTTTAAAATTTTTCATTTTTGACCAAAATCGATGGGTCCGGGGCTTAGGGAATTTTTCATAAAGCACAAAACAATTGAAGCTCCTGTTCAAAAATCATGCTCTTAAATCAACTTTTTTCATCTCAGGGATTCATTTTGGGATTGTAACTAAAGTTGAAAGCAGAAATTGGGTCACTTTTAAAATTTTCATTTTTGACCAAAATCGATGGATCCGGGGCTTAGGGAATTTTTCATACAGCACAAAACTATTGAATCTACTGTTCAAAAATTTTGCTCTTAAATCAACTTTTTTCATCTCAGGGATTCATTTTGGGATGGTTACTAAAGTTTAAAGCAGAAATTGGGGCACTTTTAAAATTTTCATTTTTGACCAAAATCGATGGGTCCGGGGCTTAGGGATTTTTTCATACAGCACAAAACTGTTGAAGCTCCTGTTCAAAAATCATGCTCTTAAATCAACTTTTTTCATCTCAGGGATTCATTTTGGGATGGTAACTAAAGTTTAAAGCAGAAATTGGGGCACTTTTAAAATTTTAATATTTGACCAAAATCGATGGGTCCGGGGCTTAGGGAATTTTTCATACATCACAAAACAATTGAAGCTACTGTTCAAAAATCATGCTCTTAAATCAACTTCTTTTTATCTCAGGGATTCATTTTGGGATGGTAACTAAAGTTTAAAGCAGAAATTGGGGCACTTTTAAAATTTTTCATTTTTGACCAAAATCGATGGGTCCGGGGCTTAGGGAATTTTTCATAAAGCACAAAACAATAGAAGCTCCTGTTCAAAAATCATGCTCTTAAATCAACTTTTTTCATCTCAGGGATTCATTTTGGGATTGTAACTAAAGTTGAAAGCAGAAATTGGGTCACTTTTAAAATTTTCATTTTTGACCAAAATCGATGGATCCGGGGCTTAGGGAATTTTTCATACAGCACAAAACTATTGAATCTACTGTTCAAAAATTTTGCTCTTAAATCAACTTTTTTCATCTCAGGGATTCATTTTGGGATGGTTACTAAAGTTTAAAGCAGAAATTGGGGCACTTTTAAAATTTTCATTTTTGACCAAAATCGATGGGTCCGGGGCTTAGGGATTTTTTCATACAGCACAAAACTGTTGAAGCTCCTGTTCAAAAATCATGCTCTTAAATCAACTTTTTTCATCTCAGGGATTCATTTTGGGATGGTAACTAAAGTTTAAAGCAGAAATTGGGGCACTTTTAAAATTTTCATTTTTGACCAAAATCGATGGGTCCAGGGCTTAGGGAATTTTTCATAAAGCACAAAACAATTGAAGCTCCTGTTCAAAAATCATGCTCTTAAATCAACTTTTTTATCTCAGGAATACATTTTGGGATGGTAACTAAAGTTTAAAGCAGAACTTGGGGCACTTTTAAAATTTTCATTTTTGACCAAAATCGATGGGTCCGGGGCTTAGGGAATTTTTCCTACATCACAAAACAATTGAAGCTCCTGTTAAAAAATCATGCTCTTAAATAAACTTTTTTTTTATCTCAGGGATTCATTTTGGGATGGTAACTAAAGTTTAAAGCAGAAATTGGGGCACTTTTAAAATTTTCATTTTTGACCAAAATCGATGGGTCCGGGGCTTAGGGAATTTTTCATACATCACAAAACAATTGAAGCTACTGTTCAAAAATCATGCTCTTAAATCAACTTTTTTCATCTCAGGGATTCATTTTGGGATGGTAACTAAAGTTTAAAGCAGAAATTGGGGCACTTTTAAAATTTTAATATTTGACCAAAATCGATGGGTCCGGGGCTTAGGGAATTTTTCATACATCACAAAACAATTGAAGCTACTGTTCAAAAATCATGCTCTTAAATCAACTTTTTTTTATCTCAGGGATTCATTTTGGGATGGTAACTAAAGTTTAAAGCAGAAATTGGGGCACTTTTAAAATTTTTCATTTTTGACCAAAATCGATGGGTCCGGGGCTTAGGGAATTTTTCATAAAGCACAAAACAATTGAAGCTCCTGTTCAAAAATCATGCTCTTAAATCAACTTTTTTCATCTCAGGGATTCATTTTGGGATTGTAACTAAAGTTGAAAGCAGAAATTGGGTCACTTTTAAAATTTTCATTTTTGACCAAAATCGATGGATCCGGGGCTTAGGGAATTTTTCATACAGCACAAAACTATTGAATCTACTGTTCAAAAATTTTGCTCTTAAATCAACTTTTTTCATCTCAGGGATTCATTTTGGGATGGTTACTAAAGTTTAAAGCAGAAATTGGGGCACTTTTAAAATTTTCATTTTTGACCAAAATCGATGGGTCCGGGGCTTAGGGATTTTTTCATACAGCACAAAACTGTTGAAGCTCCTGTTCAAAAATCATGCTCTTAAATCAACTTTTTTCAACTCAGGGATTCATTTTGGGATGGTAACTAAAGTTTAAAGCAGAAATTGGGGCACTTTTAAAATTTTCATTTTTGACCAAAATCGATGGGTCCAGGGCTTAGGGAATTTTTCATAAAGCACAAAACAATTGAAGCTCCTGTTCAAAAATCATGCTCTTAAATCAACTTTTTTATCTCAGGAATACATTTTGGGATGGTAACTAAAGTTTAAAGCAGAACTTGGGGCACTTTTAAAATTTTCATTTTTGACCAAAATCGATGGGTCCGGGGCTTAGGGAATTTTTCATACATCACAAAACAATTGAAGCTACTGTTCAAAAATCATGCTCTTAAATCAACTTTTTTCATCTCAGGGATTCATTTTGGGATGGTAACTAAAGTTTAAAGCAGAAATTGGGGCACTTTTAAAATTTTAATATTTGACCAAAATCGATGGGTCCGGGGCTTAGGGAATTTTTCATACATCACAAAACAATTGAAGCTACTGTTCAAAAATCATGCTCTTAAATCAACTTTTTTTTATCTCAGGGATTCATTTTGGGATGGTAACTAAAGTTTAAAGCAGAAATTGGGGCACTTTTAAAATTTTCATTTTTGACCAAAATCGATGGGTCCGGGGCTTAGGGATTTTTTTAAACAGCACAAAACTGTTGAAGCTCCTGTTCAAAAATCATGCTCTTAAATCAACTTTTTTCATCTCAGGGATTCATTTTGGGATGGTAACTAAAGTTTAAAGCAGAAATTGGGGCACTTTTAAAATTTTCATTTTTGACCAAAATCGATGGGTCCAGGGCTTAGGGAATTTTTCATAAAGCACAAAACAATTGAAGCTCCTGTTCAAAAATCATGCTCTTAAATCAACTTTTTTATCTCAGGAATACATTTTGGGATGGTAACTAAAGTTTAAAGCAGAACTTGGGGCACTTTTAAAATTTTCATTTTTGACCAAAATCGATGGGTCCGGGGCTTAGGGAATTTTTCCTACATCACAAAACAATTGAAGCTCCTGTTAAAAAATCATGCTCTTAAATCAACTTTTTTTTCATCTCAGGGATTCATTTTGGGATGGTAACTAAAGTTTAAAGCAGAACTTGGGGCACTTTTAAAATTTTCATTTTTGACCAAAATCGATGGGTCCGGGGCTTAGGGAATTTTTCATACATCACAAAACAATTGAAGCTACTGTTCAAAAATCATGCTCTTAAATCAACTTTTTTCATCTCAGGGATTCATTTTGGGATGGTAACTAAAGTTTAAAGCAGAAATTGGGGCACTTTTAAAATTTTAATATTTGACCAAAATCGATGGGTCCGGGGCTTAGGGAATTTTTCATACATCACAAAACAATTGAAGCTACTGTTCAAAAATCATGCTCTTAAATCAACTTTTTTTTATCTCAGGGATTCATTTTGGGATGGTAACTAAAGTTTAAAGCAGAAATTGGGGCACTTTTAAAATTTTTCATTTTTGACCAAAATCGATGGGTCCGGGGCTTAGGGAATTTTTCATAAAGCACAAAACAATTGAAGCTCCTGTTCAAAAATCATGCTCTTAAATCAACTTTTTTCATCTCAGGGATTCATTTTGGGATTGTAACTAAAGTTGAAAGCAGAAATTGGGTCACTTTTAAAATTTTCATTTTTGACCAAAATCGATGGATCCGGGGCTTAGGGAATTTTTCATACAGCACAAAACTATTGAATCTACTGTTCAAAAATTTTGCTCTTAAATCAACTTTTTTCATCTCAGGGATTCATTTTGGGATGGTTACTAAAGTTTAAAGCAGAAATTGGGGCACTTTTAAAATTTTCATTTTTGACCAAAATCGATGGGTCCGGGGCTTAGGGATTTTTTCATACAGCACAAAACTGTTGAAGCTCCTGTTCAAAAATCATGCTCTTAAATCAACTTTTTTCATCTCAGGGATTCATTTTGGGATGGTAACTAAAGTTTAAAGCAGAAATTGGGGCACTTTTAAAATTTTCATTTTTGACCAAAATCGATGGGTCCGGGGCTTAGGGATTTTTTCATACATCACAAAACAATTGAAGCTACTGTTCAAAAATCATGCTCTTAAATAAACTTTTTTTTTATCTCAGGGATTCATTTTGGGATGGTAACTAAAGTTTAAAGCAGAAATTGGGGCACTTTTAAAATTTTCATTTTTGACCAAAATCGATGGGTCCGGGGCTTAGGGATTTTTTAATACAGCACAAAACTGTTGAAGCTCCTGTTCAAAAATCATGCTCTTAAATCAACTTTTTTCATCTCAGGAATACATTTTGGGATGGTAACTAAAGTTTAAAGCAGAAATTGGGGCACTTTTAAAATTTTCATTTTTGACCAAAATCGATGGGTCCAGGGCTTAGGGAATTTTTCATAAAGCACAAAACAATTGAAGCTCCTGTTCAAAAATCATGCTCTTAAATCAACTTTTTTATCTCAGGAATACATTTTGGGATGGTAACTAAAGTTTAAAGCAGAACTTGGGGCACTTTTAAAATTTTCATTTTTGACCAAAATCGATGGGTCCGGGGCTTAGGGAATTTTTCCTACATCACAAAACAATTGAAGCTCCTGTTAAAAAATCATGCTCTTAAATCAACTTTTTTTTCATCTCAGGGATTCATTTTGGGATGGTAACTAAAGTTTAAAGCAGAACTTGGGGCACTTTTAAAATTTTCATTTTTGACCAAAATCGATGGGTCCGGGGCTTAGGGAATTTTTCATACATCACAAAACAATTGAAGCTACTGTTCAAAAATCATGCTCTTAAATCAACTTTTTTCATCTCAGGGATTCATTTTGGGATGGTAACTAAAGTTTAAAGCAGAAATTGGGGCACTTTTAAAATTTTAATATTTGACCAAAATCGATGGGTCCGGGGCTTAGGGAATTTTTCATACATCACAAAACAATTGAAGCTACTGTTCAAAAATCATGCTCTTAAATCAACTTTTTTTTATCTCAGGGATTCATTTTGGGATGGTAACTAAAGTTTAAAGCAGAAATTGGGGCACTTTTAAAATTTTTCATTTTTGACCAAAATCGATGGGTCCGGGGCTTAGGGAATTTTTCATAAAGCACAAAACAATTGAAGCTCCTGTTCAAAAATCATGCTCTTAAATCAACTTTTTTCATCTCAGGGATTCATTTTGGGATTGTAACTAAAGTTGAAAGCAGAAATTGGGTCACTTTTAAAATTTTCATTTTTGACCAAAATCGATGGATCCGGGGCTTAGGGAATTTTTCATACAGCACAAAACTATTGAATCTACTGTTCAAAAATTTTGCTCTTAAATCAACTTTTTTCATCTCAGGGATTCATTTTGGGATGGTTACTAAAGTTTAAAGCAGAAATTGGGGCACTTTTAAAATTTTCATTTTTGACCAAAATCGATGGGTCCGGGGCTTAGGGATTTTTTCATACAGCACAAAACTGTTGAAGCTCCTGTTCAAAAATCATGCTCTTAAATCAACTTTTTTCATCTCAGGGATTCATTTTGGGATGGTAACTAAAGTTTAAAGCAGAAATTGGGGCACTTTTAAAATTTTCATTTTTGACCAAAATCGATGGGTCCAGGGCTTAGGGAATTTTTCATAAAGCACAAAACAATTGAAGCTCCTGTTCAAAAATCATGCTCTTAAATCAACTTTTTTATCTCAGGAATACATTTTGGGATGGTAACTAAAGTTTAAAGCAGAACTTGGGGCACTTTTAAAATTTTCATTTTTGACCAAAATCGATGGGTCCGGGGCTTAGGGATTTTTTCATACATCACAAAACAATTGAAGCTACTGTTCAAAAATCATGCTCTTAAATAAACTTTTTTTTTATCTCAGGGATTCATTTTGGGATGGTAACTAAAGTTTAAAGCAGAAATTGGGGCACTTTTAAAATTTTCATTTTTGACCAAAATCGATGGGTCCGGGGCTTAGGGATTTTTTAATACAGCACAAAACTGTTGAAGCTCCTGTTCAAAAATCATGCTCTTAAATCAACTTTTTTCATCTCAGGGATTCATTTTGGGATGGTAACTAAAGTTTAAAGCAGAAATTGGGGCACTTTTAAAATTGTCATTTTTGACCAAAATCGATGGGTCCGGGGCTTAGGGAATTTTTCATACAGCACAAAAAAATTGACGCTCCTGTTCAAAAATCATGCTCTTAAATCAACTTTTTTCATCTCAGGGATTCATTTTGGGATGGTAACTAAAGTTTAAAGCAGAACTTGGGGCACTTTTAAAATTTTCATTTTTGACCAAAATCGATGGGTCCGGGGCTTAGGGAATTTTTCCTACATCACAAAACAATTGAAGCTACTGTTCAAAAATCATGCTCTTAAATCAACTTTTTTTTCATCTCAGGGATTCATTTTGGGATGGTAACTAAAGTTTAAAGCAGAACTTGGGGCACTTTTAAGTTTTTCATTTTTGACCAAAATCGATGGGTCCGGGGCTTAGGGAATTTTTCATACAGCACAAAACTATTGAAGCTCCTGTTAAAAAATCATGCTCTTAAATCAACTTTTTTCATCTCAGGGATTCAGTTTGGGATGGTAACTAAAGTTTAAAGCAGAAATTGGGGCACTTTTAAGTTTTTCATTTTTGACCAAAATCGATGGGTCCGGGGCTTAGGGAATTTTTCATACAGCACAAAACTATTGAAGCTCCTGTTAAAAAATCATGCTCTTAAATCAACTTTTTTCATCTCAGGGATTCAGTTTGGGATGGTAACTAAAGTTTAAAGCAGAAATTGGGGCACTTTTAAAATTTTCATTTTTGACCAAAATCGATGGGTCCGGGGCTTAGGGATTTTTTCAAACAGCACAAAACTGTTGAAGCTCCTGTTCAAAAATCATGCTCTTAAATCAACTTTTTTCATCTCAGGGATTTATTTTGTGAGTGTAAGTAAAGTTTAAAGCAGAAATTGGGGCATTTTTAAAATTTTCATTTTTGACCAAAATCGATGGGTCCGGGGCTTAGGGAATTTTTCATACATCACAAAACTATTGAATCTACTGTTCAAAAATTTTGCTCTTAAATCAACTTTTTTCATCTCAGGGATTCATTTTGGGATGGTTACTAAAGTTTAAAGCAGAAATTGGGGCACTTTTAAAATTTTCATTTTTGACCAAAATCGATGGGTCCGGGGCTTAGGGATTTTTTCATACAGCACAAAACTGTTGAAGCTCCTGTTCAAAAATCATGCTCTTAAATCAACTTTTTTCATCTCAGGGATTAATTTTGGGATGGTAACTAAAGTTTAAAGCAGAAATTGGGGCACTTTTAAAATTTTCATTTTTTACCAAAATCAATGGGTCCAGGGCTTAGGGAATTTTTCATAAAGCACAAAACAATTGAAGCTCCTGTTCAAAAATCATGCTCTTAAATCAACTTTTTTATCTCAGGAATACATTTTGGGATGGTCACTAAAGTTTAAAGCAGAAATTGGGGCACTTTTAAAATTGTCATTTTTGACCAAAATCGATGGGTCCGGGGCTTAGGGAATTTTTCATACAGCACAAAAAAATTGACGCTCCTGTTCAAAAATCATGCTCTTAAATCAACTTTTTTCATCTCAGGGATTCATTTTGGGATGGTAACTAAAGTTTAAAGCAGAACTTGGGGCACTTTTAAAATTTTCATTTTTGACCAAAATCGATGGGTCCGGGGCTTAGGGAATTTTTCATACAGCACAAAAAAATTGACGCTCCTGTTCAAAAATCATGCTCTTAAATCAACTTTTTTCATCTCAGGGATTCATTTTGGGATGGTAACTAAAGTTTAAAGCAGAAATTGGGGCACTTTTAAAATTTTAATATTTGACCAAAATCGATGGGTCCGGGGCTTAGGGAATTTTTCATACATCACAAAACAATTGAAGCTACTGTTCAAAAATCATGCTCTTAAATCAACTATTTTTTATCTCAGGGATTCATTTTGGGATGGTAACTAAAGTTTAAAGCAGAAATTGGGGCACTTTTAAAATTTTTCATTTTTGACCAAAATCGATGGGTCCGGGGCTTAGGGAATTTTTCATAAAGCACAAAACAATTGAAGCTCCTGTTCAAAAATCATGCTCTTAAATCAACTTTTTTCATCTCAGGGATTCATTTTGGGATTGTAACTAAAGTTGAAAGCAGAAATTGGGTCACTTTTAAAATTTTCATTTTTGACCAAAATCGATGGATCCGGGGCTTAGGGAATTTTTCATACAGCACAAAACTATTGAATCTACTGTTCAAAAATTTTGCTCTTAAATCAACTTTTTTCATCTCAGGGATTCATTTTGGGATGGTTACTAAAGTTTAAAGCAGAAATTGGGGCACTTTTAAAATTTTCATTTTTGACCAAAATCGATGGGTCCGGGGCTTAGGGATTTTTTAATACAGCACAAAACTGTTGAAGCTCCTGTTCAAAAATCATGCTCTTAAATCAACTTTTTTCATCTCAGGGATTCATTTTGGGATGGTAACTAAAGTTTAAAGCAGAAATTGGGGCACTTTTAAAATTGTCATTTTTGACCAAAATCGATGGGTCCGGGGCTTAGGGAATTTTTCATACAGCACAAAAAAATTGACGCTCCTGTTCAAAAATCATGCTCTTAAATCAACTTTTTTCATCTCAGGGATTCATTTTGGGATGGTAACTAAAGTTTAAAGCAGAACTTGGGGCACTTTTAAAATTTTCATTTTTGACCAAAATCGATGGGTCCGGGGCTTAGGGAATTTTTCCTACATCACAAAACAATTGAAGCTACTGTTCAAAAATCATGCTCTTAAATCAACTTTTTTTTCATCTCAGGGATTCATTTTGGGATGGTAACTAAAGTTTAAAGCAGAACTTGGGGCACTTTTAAGTTTTTCATTTTTGACCAAAATCGATGGGTCCGGGGCTTAGGGAATTTTTCATACAGCACAAAACTATTGAAGCTCCTGTTAAAAAATCATGCTCTTAAATCAACTTTTTTCATCTCAGGGATTCAGTTTGGGATGGTAACTAAAGTTTAAAGCAGAAATTGGGGCACTTTTAAGTTTTTCATTTTTGACCAAAATCGATGGGTCCGGGGCTTAGGGAATTTTTCATACAGCACAAAACTATTGAAGCTCCTGTTAAAAAATCATGCTCTTAAATCAACTTTTTTCATCTCAGGGATTCAGTTTGGGATGGTAACTAAAGTTTAAAGCAGAAATTGGGGCACTTTTAAAATTTTCATTTTTGACCAAAATCGATGGGTCCGGGGCTTAGGGATTTTTTCAAACAGCACAAAACTGTTGAAGCTCCTGTTCAAAAATCATGCTCTTAAATCAACTTTTTTCATCTCAGGGATTTATTTTGTGAGTGTAAGTAAAGTTTAAAGCAGAAATTGGGGCATTTTTAAAATTTTCATTTTTGACCAAAATCGATGGGTCCGGGGCTTAGGGAATTTTTCATACATCACAAAACTATTGAAGCTCCTGTTCAAAAATCATGCTCTTAAATCAACTTTTTTCATCTCAGGGATTAATTTTGGGATGGTAACTAAAGTTTAAAGCAGAAATTGGGGCACTTTTAAAATTTTCATTTTTTACCAAAATCAATGGGTCCAGGGCTTAGGGAATTTTTCATAAAGCACAAAACAATTGAAGCTCCTGTTCAAAAATCATGCTCTTAAATCAACTTTTTTATCTCAGGAATACATTTTGGGATGGTCACTAAAGTTTAAAGCAGAAATTGGGGCACTTTTAAAATTGTCATTTTTGACCAAAATCGATGGGTCCGGGGCTTAGGGAATTTTTCATACAGCACAAAAAAATTGACGCTCCTGTTCAAAAATCATGCTCTTAAATCAACTTTTTTCATCTCAGGGATTCATTTTGGGATGGTAACTAAAGTTTAAAGCAGAACTTGGGGCACTTTTAAAATTTTCATTTTTGACCAAAATCGATGGGTCCGGGGCTTAGGGAATTTTTCATACAGCACAAAAAAATTGACGCTCCTGTTCAAAAATCATGCTCTTAAATCAACTTTTTTCATCTCAGGGATTCATTTTGGGATGGTAACTAAAGTTTAAAGCAGAACTTGGGGCACTTTTAAAATTTTCATTTTTGACCAAAATCGATGGGTCCGGGGCTTAGGGAATTTTTCATACATCACAAAACAATTGAAGCTACTGTTCAAAAATCATGCTCTTAAATCAACTTTTTTCATCTCAGGGATTCATTTTGGGATGGTAACTAAAGTTTAAAGCAGAAATTGGGGCACTTTTAAAATTTTAATATTTGACCAAAATCGATGGGTCCGGGGCTTAGGGAATTTTTCATACATCACAAAACAATTGAAGCTACTGTTCAAAAATCATGCTCTTAAATCAACTTTTTTTTATCTCAGGGATTCATTTTGGGATGGTAACTAAAGTTTAAAGCAGAAATTGGGGCACTTTTAAAATTTTTCATTTTTGACCAAAATCGATGGGTCCGGGGCTTAGGGAATTTTTCATAAAGCACAAAACAATTGAAGCTCCTGTTCAAAAATCATGCTCTTAAATCAACTTTTTTCATCTCAGGGATTCATTTTGGGATTGTAACTAAAGTTGAAAGCAGAAATTGGGTCACTTTTAAAATTTTCATTTTTGACCAAAATCGATGGATCCGGGGCTTAGGGAATTTTTCATACAGCACAAAACTATTGAATCTACTGTTCAAAAATTTTGCTCTTAAATCAACTTTTTTCATCTCAGGGATTCATTTTGGGATGGTTACTAAAGTTTAAAGCAGAAATTGGGGCACTTTTAAAATTTTCATTTTTGACCAAAATCGATGGGTCCGGGGCTTAGGGATTTTTTCATACAGCACAAAACTGTTGAAGCTCCTGTTCAAAAATCATGCTCTTAAATCAACTTTTTTCATCTCAGGGATTCATTTTGGGATGGTAACTAAAGTTTAAAGCAGAAATTGGGGCACTTTTAAAATTTTCATTTTTGACCAAAATCGATGGGTCCAGGGCTTAGGGAATTTTTCATAAAGCACAAAACAATTGAAGCTCCTGTTCAAAAATCATGCTCTTAAATCAACTTTTTTATCTCAGGAATACATTTTGGGATGGTAACTAAAGTTTAAAGCAGAACTTGGGGCACTTTTAAAATTTTAATTTTTGATCAAAATCGATGGGTCCGGGGCTTAGGGATTTTTTCATACATCACAAAACAATTGAAGCTACTGTTCAAAAATCATGCTCTTAAATAAACTTTTTTTTTTTATCTCAGGGATTCATTTTGGGATGGTAACTAAAGTTTAAAGCAGAAATTGGGGCATTTTTAAAATTTTCATTTTTGGCCAAAATCGATGGGTCCAGGGCGTAGGGAATTTTTCATACATCACAAAACAATTGAAGCTCCTGTTCAAAAATCATGCTCTTAAATCAACTTTTTTCATCTCAGGGATTCATTTTGGGATGGTAACTAAAGTTTAAAGCAGAAATTGGGGCACTTTTAAATTTTAATATTTGACCAAAATCGATGGGTCCGGGGCTTAGGGAATTTTTCCTACATCACAAAACAATTGAAGCTACTGTTCAAAAATCATGCTCTTAAATCAACTTTTTTTTCATCTCAGGGATTCATTTTGGGATGGTAACTAAAGTTTAAAGCAGAACTTGGGGCACTTTTAAGTTTTTCATTTTTGACCAAAATCGATGGGTCCGGGGCTTAGGGAATTTTTCATACAGCACAAAACTATTGAAGCTCCTGTTAAAAAATCATGCTCTTAAATCAACTTTTTTCATCTCAGGGATTCAGTTTGGGATGGTAACTAAAGTTTAAAGCAGAAATTGGGGCACTTTTAAGTTTTTCATTTTTGACCAAAATCGATGGGTCCGGGGCTTAGGGAATTTTTCATACAGCACAAAACTATTGAAGCTCCTGTTCAAAAATCATGCTCTTAAATCAACTTTTTTCATCTCAGGGATTAATTTTGGGATGGTAACTAAAGTTTAAAGCAGAAATTGGGGCACTTTTAAAATTTTCATTTTTTACCAAAATCAATGGGTCCAGGGCTTAGGGAATTTTTCATAAAGCACAAAACAATTGAAGCTCCTGTTCAAAAATCATGCTCTTAAATCAACTTTTTTATCTCAGGAATACATTTTGGGATGGTCACTAAAGTTTAAAGCAGAAATTGGGGCACTTTTAAAATTGTCATTTTTGACCAAAATCGATGGGTCCGGGGCTTAGGGAATTTTTCATACAGCACAAAAAAATTGACGCTCCTGTTCAAAAATCATGCTCTTAAATCAACTTTTTTCATCTCAGGGATTCATTTTGGGATGGTAACTAAAGTTTAAAGCAGAAATTGGGGCACTTTTAAAATTTTCATTTTTTACCAAAATCAATGGGTCCAGGGCTTAGGGAATTTTTCATAAAGCACAAAACAATTGAAGCTCCTGTTCAAAAATCATGCTCTTAAATCAACTTTTTTATCTCAGGAATACATTTTGGGATGGTCACTAAAGTTTAAAGCAGAAATTGGGGCACTTTTAAAATTGTCATTTTTGACCAAAATCGATGGGTCCGGGGCTTAGGGAATTTTTCATACAGCACAAAAAAATTGACGCTCCTGTTCAAAAATCATGCTCTTAAATCAACTTTTTTCATCTCAGGGATTCATTTTGGGATGGTAACTAAAGTTTAAAGCAGAACTTGGGGCACTTTTAAAATTTTCATTTTTGACCAAAATCGATGGGTCCGGGGCTTAGGGAATTTTTCATACATCACAAAACAATTGAAGCTACTGTTCAAAAATCATGCTCTTAAATCAACTTTTTTCATCTCAGGGATTCATTTTGGGATGGTAACTAAAGTTTAAAGCAGAAATTGGGGCACTTTTAAAATTTTAATATTTGACCAAAATCGATGGGTCCGGGGCTTAGGGAATTTTTCATACATCACAAAACAATTGAAGCTACTGTTCAAAAATCATGCTCTTAAATCAACTTTTTTTTTATCTCAGGGATTCATTTTGGGATGGTAACTAAAGTTTAAAGCAGAAATTGGGGCACTTTTAAAATTTTTCATTTTTGACCAAAATCGATGGGTCCGGGGCTTAGGGAATTTTTCATAAAGCACAAAACAATTGAAGCTCCTGTTCAAAAATCATGCTCTTAAATCAACTTTTTTCATCTCAGGGATTCATTTTGGGATTGTAACTAAAGTTGAAAGCAGAAATTGGGTCACTTTTAAAATTTTCATTTTTGACCAAAATCGATGGATCCGGGGCTTAGGGAATTTTTCATACAGCACAAAACTATTGAATCTACTGTTCAAAAATTTTGCTCTTAAATCAACTTTTTTCATCTCAGGGATTCATTTTGGGATGGTTACTAAAGTTTAAAGCAGAAATTGGGGCACTTTTAAAATTTTCATTTTTGACCAAAATCGATGGGTCCGGGGCTTAGGGAATTTTTCATACATCACAAAACTATTGAATCTACTGTTCAAAAATTTTGCTCTTAAATCAACTTTTTTCATCTCAGGGATTCATTTTGGGATGGTTACTAAAGTTTAAAGCAGAAATTGGGGCACTTTTAAAATTTTCATTTTTGACCAAAATCGATGGGTCCGGGGCTTAGGGATTTTTTCATACAGCACAAAACTGTTGAAGCTCCTGTTCAAAAATCATGCTCTTAAATCAACTTTTTTCATCTCAGGGATTAATTTTGGGATGGTAACTAAAGTTTAAAGCAGAAATTGGGGCACTTTTAAAATTTTCATTTTTGACCAAAATCAATGGGTCCAGGGCTTAGGGAATTTTTCATAAAGCACAAAACAATTGAAGCTCCTGTTCAAAAATCATGCTCTTAAATCAACTTTTTTTATCTCAGGAATACATTTTGGGATGGTCACTAAAGTTTAAAGCAGAAATTGGGGCACTTTTAAAATTGTCATTTTTGACCAAAATCGATCTGTCCGGGGCTTAGGGAATTTTTCATACAGCACAAAAAAATTGACGCTCCTGTTCAAAAATCATGCTCTTAAATCAACTTTTTTCATCTCAGGGATTCATTTTGGGATGGTAACTAAAGTTTAAAGCAGAACTTGGGGCACTTTTAAAATTTTCATTTTTGACCAAAATCGATGGGTCCGGGGCTTAGGGAATTTTTCATACAGCACAAAAAAATTGACGCTCCTGTTCAAAAATCATGCTCTTAAATCAACTTTTTTCATCTCAGGGATTCATTTTGGGATGGTAACTAAAGTTTAAAGCAGAACTTGGGGCACTTTTAAAATTTTCATTTTTGACCAAAATCGATGGGTCCGGGGCTTAGGGAATTTTTCATACATCACAAAACAATTGAAGCTACTGTTCAAAAATCATGCTCTTAAATCAACTTTTTTCATCTCAGGGATTCATTTTGGGATGGTAACTAAAGTTTAAAGCAGAAATTGGGGCACTTTTAAAATTTTAATATTTGACCAAATTCGATGGGTCCGGGGCTTAGGGAATTTTTCATACATCACAAAACAATTGAAGCTACTGTTCAAAAATCATGCTCTTAAATCAACTTTTTTTTATCTCAGGGATTCATTTTGGGATGGTAACTAAAGTTTAAAGCAGAAATTGGGGCACTTTTAAAATTTTTCATTTTTGACCAAAATCGATGGGTCCGGGGCTTAGGGAATTTTTCATAAAGCACAAAACAATTGAAGCTCCTGTTCAAAAATCATGCTCTTAAATCAACTTTTTTCATCTCAGGGATTCATTTTGGGATTGTAACTAAAGTTGAAAGCAGAAATTGGGTCACTTTTAAAATTTTCATTTTTGACCAAAATCGATGGATCCGGGGCTTAGGGAATTTTTCATACAGCACAAAACTATTGAATCTACTGTTCAAAAATTTTGCTCTTAAATCAACTTTTTTCATCTCAGGGATTCATTTTGGGATGGTTACTAAAGTTTAAAGCAGAAATTGGGGCACTTTTAAAATTTTCATTTTTGACCAAAATCGATGGGTCCGGGGCTTAGGGATTTTTTCATACAGCACAAAACTGTTGAAGCTCCTGTTCAAAAATCATGCTCTTAAATCAACTTTTTTCATCTCAGGGATTCATTTTGGGATGGTAACTAAAGTTTAAAGCAGAAATTGGGGCACTTTTAAAATTTTCATTTTTGACCAAAATCGATGGGTCCAGGGCTTAGGGAATTTTTCATAAAGCACAAAACAATTGAAGCTCCTGTTCAAAAATCATGCTCTTAAATCAACTTTTTTATCTCAGGAATACATTTTGGGATGGTAACTAAAGTTTAAAGCAGAACTTGGGGCACTTTTAAAATTTTCATTTTTGATCAAAATCGATGGGTCCGGGGCTTAGGGATTTTTTCATACATCACAAAACAATTGAAGCTACTGTTCAAAAATCATGCTCTTAAATAAACTTTTTTTTTTATCTCAGGGATTCATTTTGGGATGGTAACTAAAGTTTAAAGCAGAAATTGGGGCATTTTTAAAATTTTCATTTTTGGCCAAAATCGATGGGTCCAGGGCGTAGGGAATTTTTCATACATCACAAAACAATTGAAGCTCCTGTTCAAAAATCATGCTCTTAAATCAACTTTTTTCATCTCAGGGATTCATTTTGGGATGGTAACTAAAGTTTAAAGCAGAAATTGGGGCACTTTTAAATTTTAATATTTGACCAAAATCGATGGGTCCGGGGCTTAGGGAATTTTTCCTACATCACAAAACAATTGAAGCTACTGTTCAAAAATCATGCTCTTAAATCAACTTTTTTTTCATCTCAGGGATTCATTTTGGGATGGTAACTAAAGTTTAAAGCAGAACTTGGGGCACTTTTAAGTTTTTCATTTTTGACCAAAATCGATGGGTCCGGGGCTTAGGGAATTTTTCATACAGCACAAAACTATTGAAGCTCCTGTTAAAAAATCATGCTCTTAAATCAACTTTTTTCATCTCAGGGATTCAGTTTGGGATGGTAACTAAAGTTTAAAGCAGAAATTGGGGCACTTTTAAGTTTTTCATTTTTGACCAAAATCGATGGGTCCGGGGCTTAGGGAATTTTTCATACAGCACAAAACTATTGAAGCTCCTGTTAAAAAATCATGCTCTTAAATCAACTTTTTTCATCTCAGGGATTCAGTTTGGGATGGTAACTAAAGTTTAAAGCAGAAATTGGGGCACTTTTAAAATTTTCATTTTTGACCAAAATCGATGGGTCCGGGGCTTAGGGATTTTTTCAAACAGCACAAAACTGTTGAAGCTCCTGTTCAAAAATCATGCTCTTAAATCAACTTTTTTCATCTCAGGGATTTATTTTGTGAGTGTAAGTAAAGTTTAAAGCAGAAATTGGGGCATTTTTAAAATTTTCATTTTTGACCAAAATCGATGGGTCCGGGGCTTAGGGAATTTTTCATACATCACAAAACTATTGAATCTACTGTTCAAAAATTTTGCTCTTAAATCAACTTTTTTCATCTCAGGGATTCATTTTGGGATGGTTACTAAAGTTTAAAGCAGAAATTGGGGCACTTTTAAAATTTTCATTTTTGACCAAAATCGATGGGTCCGGGGCTTAGGGATTTTTTCATACAGCACAAAACTGTTGAAGCTCCTGTTCAAAAATCATGCTCTTAAATCAACTTTTTTCATCTCAGGGATTAATTTTGGGATGGTAACTAAAGTTTAAAGCAGAAATTGGGGCACTTTTAAAATTTTCATTTTTTACCAAAATCAATGGGTCCAGGGCTTAGGGAATTTTTCATAAAGCACAAAACAATTGAAGCTCCTGTTCAAAAATCATGCTCTTAAATCAACTTTTTTATCTCAGGAATACATTTTGGGATGGTCACTAAAGTTTAAAGCAGAAATTGGGGCACTTTTAAAATTGTCATTTTTGACCAAAATCGATGGGTCCGGGGCTTAGGGAATTTTTCATACAGCACAAAAAAATTGACGCTCCTGTTCAAAAATCATGCTCTTAAATCAACTTTTTTCATCTCAGGGATTCATTTTGGGATGGTAACTAAAGTTTAAAGCAGAACTTGGGGCACTTTTAAAATTTTCATTTTTGACCAAAATCGATGGGTCCGGGGCTTAGGGAATTTTTCATACAGCACAAAAAAATTGACGCTCCTGTTCAAAAATCATGCTCTTAAATCAACTTTTTTCATCTCAGGGATTCATTTTGGGATGGTAACTAAAGTTTAAAGCAGAACTTGGGGCACTTTTAAAATTTTCATTTTTGACCAAAATCGATGGGTCCGGGGCTTAGGGAATTTTTCATACATCACAAAACAATTGAAGCTACTGTTCAAAAATCATGCTCTTAAATCAACTTTTTTCATCTCAGGGATTCATTTTGGGATGGTAACTAAAGTTTAAAGCAGAAATTGGGGCACTTTTAAAATTTTAATATTTGACCAAAATCGATGGGTCCGGGGCTTAGGGAATTTTTCATACATCACAAAACAATTGAAGCTACTGTTCAAAAATCATGCTCTTAAATCAACTTTTTTTTATCTCAGGGATTCATTTTGGGATGGTAACTAAAGTTTAAAGCAGAAATTGGGGCACTTTTAAAATTTTTCATTTTTGACCAAAATCGATGGGTCCGGGGCTTAGGGAATTTTTCATAAAGCACAAAACAATTGAAGCTCCTGTTCAAAAATCATGCTCTTAAATCAACTTTTTTCATCTCAGGGATTCATTTTGGGATTGTAACTAAAGTTGAAAGCAGAAATTGGGTCACTTTTAAAATTTTCATTTTTGACCAAAATCGATGGATCCGGGGCTTAGGGAATTTTTCATACAGCACAAAACTATTGAATCTACTGTTCAAAAATTTTGCTCTTAAATCAACTTTTTTCATCTCAGGGATTCATTTTGGGATGGTTACTAAAGTTTAAAGCAGAAATTGGGGCACTTTTAAAATTTTCATTTTTGACCAAAATCGATGGGTCCGGGGCTTAGGGATTTTTTCATACAGCACAAAACTGTTGAAGCTCCTGTTCAAAAATCATGCTCTTAAATCAACTTTTTTCATCTCAGGGATTCATTTTGGGATGGTAACTAAAGTTTAAAGCAGAAATTGGGGCACTTTTAAAATTTTCATTTTTGACCAAAATCGATGGGTCCAGGGCTTAGGGAATTTTTCATAAAGCACAAAACAATTGAAGCTCCTGTTCAAAAATCATGCTCTTAAATCAACTTTTTTATCTCAGGAATACATTTTGGGATGGTAACTAAAGTTTAAAGCAGAACTTGGGGCACTTTTAAAATTTTCATTTTTGATCAAAATCGATGGGTCCGGGGCTTAGGGATTTTTTCATACATCACAAAACAATTGAAGCTACTGTTCAAAAATCATGCTCTTAAATAAACTTTTTTTTTTATCTCAGGGATTCATTTTGGGATGGTAACTAAAGTTTAAAGCAGAAATTGGGGCATTTTTAAAATTTTCATTTTTGGCCAAAATCGATGGGTCCAGGGCGTAGGGAATTTTTCATACATCACAAAACAATTGAAGCTCCTGTTCAAAAATCATGCTCTTAAATCAACTTTTTTCATCTCAGGGATTCATTTTGGGATGGTAACTAAAGTTTAAAGCAGAAATTGGGGCACTTTTAAAATTTTAATATTTGACCAAAATCGATGGGTCCGGGGCTTAGGGAATTTTTCATACATCACAAAACAATTGAAGCTACTGTTCAAAAATCATGCTCTTAAATCAACTTTTTTTTATCTCAGGGATTCATTTTGGGATGGTAACTAAAGTTTAAAGCAGAAATTGGGGCACTTTTAAAATTTTCATTTTTGACCAAAATCGATGGGTCCGGGGCTTAGGGATTTTTTAATACAGCACAAAACTGTTGAAGCTCCTGTTCAAAAATCATGCTCTTAAATCAACTTTTTTATCTCAGGAATACATTTTGGGATGGTAACTAAAGTTTAAAGCAGAAATTGGGGCACTTTTAAAATTGTCATTTTTGACCAAAATCGATGGGTCCGGGGCTTAGGGAATTTTTCATACAGCACAAAAAAATTGACGCTCCTGTTCAAAAATCATGCTCTTAAATCAACTTTTTTTATCTCAGGGATTCATTTTGGGATGGTAACTAAAGTTTAAAGCAGAAATTGGGGCACTTTTAAAATTTTTCATTTTTGACCAAAATCGATGGGTCCGGGGCTTAGGGAATTTTTCATAAAGCACAAAACAATTGAAGCTCCTGTTCAAAAATCATGCTCTTAAATCAACTTTTTTCATCTCAGGGATTCATTTTGGGATTGTAACTAAAGTTGAAAGCAGAAATTGGGTCACTTTTAAAATTTTCATTTTTGACCAAAATCGATGGATCCGGGGCTTAGGGAATTTTTCATACAGCACAAAACTATTGAATCTACTGTTCAAAAATTTTGCTCTTAAATCAACTTTTTTCATCTCAGGGATTCATTTTGGGATGGTTACTAAAGTTTAAAGCAGAAATTGGGGCACTTTTAAAATTTTCATTTTTGACCAAAATCGATGGGTCCGGGGCTTAGGGAATTTTTCCTACATCACAAAACAATTGAAGCTACTGTTCAAAAATCATGCTCTTAAATCAACTTTTTTTTCATCTCAGGGATTCATTTTGGGATGGTAACTAAAGTTTAAAGCAGAACTTGGGGCACTTTTAAGTTTTTCATTTTTGACCAAAATCGATGGGTCCGGGGCTTAGGGAATTTTTCATACAGCACAAAACTATTGAAGCTCCTGTTAAAAAATCATGCTCTTAAATCAACTTTTTTCATCTCAGGGATTCAGTTTGGGATGGTAACTAAAGTTTAAAGCAGAAATTGGGGCACTTTTAAGTTTTTCATTTTTGACCAAAATCGATGGGTCCGGGGCTTAGGGAATTTTTCATACAGCACAAAACTATTGAAGCTCCTGTTAAAAAATCATGCTCTTAAATCAACTTTTTTCATCTCAGGGATTCAGTTTGGGATGGTAACTAAAGTTTAAAGCAGAAATTGGGGCACTTTTAAAATGTTCATTTTTGACCAAAATCGATGGGTCCGGGGCTTAGGGATTTTTTCAAACAGCACAAAACTGTTGAAGCTCCTGTTCAAAAATCATGCTCTTAAATCAACTTTTTTCATCTCAGGGATTTATTTTGTGAGTGTAAGTAAAGTTTAAAGCAGAAATTGGGGCATTTTTAAAATTTTCATTTTTGACCAAAATCGATGGGTCCGGGGCTTAGGGATTTTTTCATACAGCACAAAACTGTTGAAGCTCCTGTTCAAAAATCATGCTCTTAAATCAACTTTTTTCATCTCAGGGATTAATTTTGGGATGGTAACTAAAGTTTAAAGCAGAAATTGGGGCACTTTTAAAATTTTCATTTTTTGACCAAAATCGATGGGTCTGTGGCTTAGGGAATTTTTCATAAACACAAAACAATTGAAGCTCCTGTTCAAAAATCATGCTCTTAAATCAACTTTTTTCATCTCAGGGATTCATTTTGGGATTGTAACTAAAGTTGAAAGCAGAAATTGGGTCACTTTTAAAATTTTCATTTTTGACCAAAATCGATGGATCCGGGGCTTAGGGAATTTTTCATACATCACAAAACTATTGAATCTACTGTTCAAAAATTTTGCTCTTAAATCAACTTTTTTCATCTCAGGGATTCATTTTGGGATGGTTACTAAAGTTTAAAGCAGAAATTGGGGCACTTTTAAAATTTTCATTTTTGACCAAAATCGATGGGTCCGGGGCTTAGGGATTTTTTCATACAGCACAAAACTGTTGAAGCTCCTGTTCAAAAATCATGCTCTTAAATCAACTTTTTTCATCTCAGGGATTCATTTTGGGATGGTAACTAAAGTTTAAAGCAGAAATTGGGGCACTTTTAAAATTTTCATTTTTTACCAAAATCAATGGGTCCAGGGCTTAGGGAATTTTTCATAAAGCACAAAACAATTGAAGCTCCTGTTCAAAAATCATGCTCTTAAATCAACTTTTTTATCTCAGGAATACATTTTGGGATGGTCACTAAAGTTTAAAGCAGAAATTGGGGCACTTTTAAAATTGTCATTTTTGACCAAAATCGATGGGTCCGGGGCTTAGGGAATTTTTCATACAGCACAAAAAAATTGACGCTCCTGTTCAAAAATCATGCTCTTAAATCAACTTTTTTCATCTCAGGGATTCATTTTGGGATGGTAACTAAAGTTTAAAGCAGAACTTGGGGCACTTTTAAAATTTTCATTTTTGACCAAAATCGATGGGTCCGGGGCTTAGGGAATTTTTCATACAGCACAAAAAAATTGACGCTCCTGTTCAAAAATCATGCTCTTAAATCAACTTTTTTCATCTCAGGGATTCATTTTGGGATGGTAACTAAAGTTTAAAGCAGAACTTGGGGCACTTTTAAAATTTTCATTTTTGACCAAAATCGATGGGTCCGGGGCTTAGGGAATTTTTCCTACATCACAAAACAATTGAAGCTACTGTTCAAAAATCATGCTCTTAAATCAACTTTTTTTTCATCTCAGGGATTCATTTTGGGATGGTAACTAAAGTTTAAAGCAGAACTTGGGGCACTTTTAAATTTTCATTTTTGACCAAAACCGATGGGTCCGGGGCTTAGGGAATTTTTCATACATCACAAAACAATTGAAGCTACTGTTCAAAAATCATGCTCTTAAATAAACTTTTTTTTTTATCTCAGGGATTCATTTTGGGATGGTAACTAAAGTTTAAAGCAGAAATTGGGGCACTTTTAAAATTTTCATTTTTGACCAAAATCGATGGGTCCGGGGCTTAGGGAATTTTTCATAAAGCACAAAACAATTGAAGCTCCTGTTCAAAAATCATGCTCTTAAATCAACTTATTTCATCTCAGGGATTCATTTTGGGATTGTAACTAAAGTTGAAAGCAGAAATTGGGTCACTTTTAAAATTTTCATTTTTGACCAAAATCGATGGATCCGGGGATTAGGGAATTTTTCATACAGCACAAAACTATTGAATCTACTGTTCAAAAATTTTGCTCTTAAATCAACTTTTTTCATCTCAGGGATTCATTTTGGGATGGTTACTAAAGTTTAAAGCAGAAATTGGGGCACTTTTAAAATTTTCATTTTTGACCAAAATCGATGGGTCCAGGGCTTAGGGAATTTTTCATAAAGCACAAAACAATTGAAGCTCCTGTTCAAAAATCATGCTCTTAAATCAACTTTTTTATCTCAGGAATACATTTTGGGATGGTAACTAAAGTTTAAAGCAGAACTTGGGGCACTTTTAAAAATTTTATTTTTGACCAAAATCGATGGGTCCGGGGCTTAGGGATTTTTTCATACATCACAAAACAATTGAAGCTACTGTTCAAAAATCATGCTCTTAAATAAACTTTTTTTTTTATCTCAGGGATTCATTTTGGGATGGTAACTAAAGTTTAAAGCAGAAATTGGGGCATTTTTAAAATTTTCATTTTTGGCCAAAATCGATGGGTCCAGGGCGTAGGGAATTTTTCATACATCACAAAAAAATTGACGCTCCTGTTCAAAAATCATGCTCTTAAATCAACTTTTTTCATCTCAGGGATTCATTTTGGGATGGTAACTAAAGTTTAAAGCAGAACTTGGGGCACTTTTAAAATTTTCATTTTTGACCAAAATCGATGGGTCCGGGGCTTAGGGAATTTTTCCTACATCACAAAACAATTGAAGCTACTGTTCAAAAATCATGCTCTTAAATCAACTATTTTTTCATCTCAGGGATTCATTTTGGGATGGTAACTAAAGTTTAAAGCAGAACTTGGGGCACTTTTAAAATTTTCATTTTTGACCAAAATCGATGGGTCCGGGGCTTAGGGAATTTTTCATACATCACAAAACAATTGAAGCTACTGTTCAAAAATCATGCTCTTAAATAAACTTTTTTTTTTATCTCAGGGATTCATTTTGGGATGGTAACTAAAGTTTAAAGCAGAAATTGGGGCATTTTTAAAATTTTCATTTTTGGCCAAAATCGATGGGTCCAGGGCGTAGGGAATTTTTCATACATCACAAAACAATTGAAGCTCCTGTTCAAAAATCATGCTCTTAAATCAACTTTTTTCATCTCAGGGATTCATTTTGGGATGTAACTAAAGTTTAAAGCAGAAATTGGGGCACTTTTAAAATTTTAATATTTGACCAAAATCGATGGGTCCGGGGCTTAGGGAATTTTTCATACATCACAAAACAATTGAAGCTACTGTTCAAAAATCATGCTCTTAAATCAACTTTTTTTTATCTCAGGGATTCATTTTGGGATGGTAACTAAAGTTTAAAGCAGAAATTGGGGCACTTTTAAAATTTTCATTTTTGACCAAAATCGATGGGTCCGGGGCTTAGGGAATTTTTCATAAAGCACAAAACAATTGAAGCTCCTGTTCAAAAATCATGCTCTTAAATCAACTTTTTTATCTCAGGAATACATTTTGGGATGGTAACTAAAGTTTAAAGCAGAACTTGGGGCACTTTTAAAATTTTCATTTTTGACCAAAATCGATGGGTCCGGGGCTTAGGGATTTTTTCATACATCACAAAACAATTGAAGCTACTGTTCAAAAATCATGCTCTTAAATAAACTTTTTTTTTTATCTCAGGGATTCATTTTGGGATGGTAACTAAAGTTTAAAGCAGAAATTGGGGCATTTTTAAAATTTTCATTTTTGGCCAAAATCGATGGGTCCAGGGCGTAGGGAATTTTTCATACATCACAAAACAATTGAAGCTCCTGTTCAAAAATCATGCTCTTAAATCAACTTTTTTCATCTCAGGGATTCATTTTGGGATGGTAACTAAAGTTTAAAGCAGAAATTGGGGCACTTTTAAAATTTTAATATTTGACCAAAATCGATGGGTCCGGGGCTTAGGGAATTTTTCATACATCACAAAACAATTGAAGCTACTGTTCAAAAATCATGCTCTTAAATCAACTTTTTTTTATCTCAGGGATTCATTTTGGGATGGTAACTAAAGTTTAAAGCAGAAATTGGGGCACTTTTAAAATTTTCATTTTTGACCAAAATCGATGGGTCCGGGGCTTAGGGATTTTTTCATACAGCACAAAACTGTTGAAGCTCCTGTTCAAAAATCATGCTCTTAAATCAACTTTTTTCATCTCAGGGATTCATTTTGGGATGGTAACTAAAGTTTAAAGCAGAAATTGGGGCACTTTTAAAATTTTCATTTTTGACCAAAATCGATGGGTCCAGGGCTTAGGGAATTTTTCATAAAGCACAAAACAATTGAAGCTCCTGTTCAAAAATCATGCTCTTAAATCAACTTTTTTATCTCAGGAATACATTTTGGGATGGTAACTAAAGTTTAAAGCAGAAATTGGGGCACTTTTAAAATTGTAATTTTTGACCAAAATCGATGGGTCCGGGGCTTAGGGAATTTTTCATACAGCACAAAAAAATTGACGCTCCTGTTCAAAAATCATGCTCTTAAATCAACTTTTTTCATCTCAGGGATTCATTTTGGGATGGTAACTAAAGTTGAAAGCAGAAATTGGGTCACTTTTAAAATTTTCATTTTTGACCAAAATCGATGGATCCGGGGCTTAGGGAATTTTTCATACAGCACAAAACTATTGAATCTACTGTTCAAAAATTTTGCTCTTAAATCAACTTTTTTCATCTCAGGGATTCATTTTGGGATGGTTACTAAAGTTTAAAGCAGAAATTGGGGCACTTTTAAAATTTTCATTTTTGACCAAAATCGATGGGTCCAGGGCTTAGGGAATTTTTCATAAAGCACAAAACAATTGAAGCTCCTGTTCAAAAATCATGCTCTTAAATCAACTTTTTTATCTCAGGAATACATTTTGGGATGGTAACTAAAGTTTAAAGCAGAACTTGGGGCACTTTTAAAATTTTCATTTTTGACCAAAATCGATGGGTCCGGGGCTTAGGGATTTTTTCATACATCACAAAACAATTGAAGCTACTGTTCAAAAATCATGCTCTTAAATAAACTTTTTTTTTTATCTCAGGGATTCATTTTGGGATGGTAACTAAAGTTTAAAGCAGAAATTGGGGCATTTTTAAAATTTTCATTTTTGGCCAAAATCGATGGGTCCAGGGCGTAGGGAATTTTTCATACATCACAAAACAATTGAAGCTCCTGTTCAAAAATCATGCTCTTAAATCAACTTTTTTCATCTCAGGGATTCATTTTGGGATGGTAACTAAAGTTTAAAGCAGAAATTGGGGCACTTTTAAAATTTTAATATTTGACCAAAATCGATGGGTCCGGGGCTTAGGGAATTTTTCATACATCACAAAACAATTGAAGCTACTGTTCAAAAATCATGCTCTTAAATCAACTTTTTTTTATCTCAGGGATTCATTTTGGGATGGTAACTAAAGTTTAAAGCAGAAATTGGGGCACTTTTAAAATTTTCATTTTTGACCAAAATCGATGGGTCCGGGGCTTAGGGATTTTTTCATACAGCACAAAACTGTTGAAGCTCCTGTTCAAAAATCATGCTCTTAAATCAACTTTTTTCATCTCAGGGATTCATTTTGGGATGGTAACTAAAGTTTAAAGCAGAAATTGGGGCACTTTTAAAATTTTCATTTTTGACCAAAATCGATGGGTCCAGGGCTTAGGGAATTTTTCATAAAGCACAAAACAATTGAAGCTCCTGTTCAAAAATCATGCTCTTAAATCAACTTTTTTATCTCAGGAATACATTTTGGGATGGTAACTAAAGTTTAAAGCAGAAATTGGGGCACTTTTAAAATTGTCATTTTTGACCAAAATCGATGGGTCCGGGGCTTAGGGAATTTTTCATACAGCACAAAAAAATTGACGCTCCTGTTCAAAAATCATGCTCTTAAATCAACTTTTTTCATCTCAGGGATTCATTTTGGGATGGTAACTAAAGTTTAAAGCAGAACTTGGGGCACTTTTAAAATTTTCATTTTTGACCAAAATCGATGGGTCCGGGGCTTAGGGAATTTTTCCTACATCACAAAACAATTGAAGCTACTGTTCAAAAATCATGCTCTTAAATCAACTTTTTTTTCATCTCAGGGATTCATTTTGGGATGGTAACTAAAGTTTAAAGCAGAACTTGGGGCACTTTTAAGTTTTTCATTTTTGACCAAAATCGATGGGTCCGGGGCTTAGGGAATTTTTCATACAGCACAAAACTATTGAAGCTCCTGTTAAAAAATCATGCTCTTAAATCAACTTTTTTCATCTCAGGGATTCAGTTTGGGATGGTAACTAAAGTTTAAAGCAGAAATTGGGGCACTTTTAAGTTTTTCATTTTTGACCAAAATCGATGGGTCCGGGGCTTAGGGAATTTTTCATACAGCACAAAACTATTGAAGCTCCTGTTAAAAAATCATGCTCTTAAATCAACTTTTTTCATCTCAGGGATTCAGTTTGGGATGGTAACTAAAGTTTAAAGCAGAAATTGGGGCACTTTTAAAATTTTCATTTTTTACCAAAATCGATGGGTCTGTGGCTTAGGGAATTTTTCATAAAGCACAAAACAATTGAAGCTCCTGTTCAAAAATCATGCTCTTAAATCAACTTTTTTCATCTCAGGGATTCATTTTGGGATTGTAACTAAAGTTGAAAGCAGAAATTGGGTCACTTTTAAAATTTTCATTTTTGACCAAAATCGATGGATCCGGGGCTTAGGGAATTTTTCATACATCACAAAACTATTGAATCTACTGTTCAAAAATTTTGCTCTTAAATCAACTTTTTTCATCTCAGGGATTCATTTTGGGATGGTTACTAAAGTTTAAAGCAGAAATTGGGGCACTTTTAAAATTTTCATTTTTGACCAAAATCGATGGGTCCGGGGCTTAGGGATTTTTTCATACAGCACAAAACTGTTGAAGCTCCTGTTCAAAAATCATGCTCTTAAATCAACTTTTTTCATCTCAGGGATTCATTTTGGGATGGTAACTAAAGTTTAAAGCAGAAATTGGGGCACTTTTAAAATTTTCATTTTTTACCAAAATCAATGGGTCCAGGGCTTAGGGAATTTTTCATAAAGCACAAAACAATTGAAGCTCCTGTTCAAAAATCATGCTCTTAAATCAACTTTTTTATCTCAGGAATACATTTTGGGATGGTCGCTAAAGTTTAAAGCAGAAATTGGGGCACTTTTAAAATTGTCATTTTTGACCAAAATCGATGGGTCCGGGGCTTAGGGAATTTTTCATACAGCACAAAAAAATTGACGCTCCTGTTCAAAAATCATGCTCTTAAATAAACTTTTTTCATCTCAGGGATTCATTTTGGGATGGTAACTAAAGTTTAAAGCAGAACTTGGGGCACTTTTAAAATTTTCATTTTTGACCAAAATCGATGGGTCCGGGGCTTAGGGAATTTTTCATACAGCACAAAACAATTGAAGCTACTGTTCAAAAATCATGCTCTTAAATCAACTTTTTTTTCATCTCAGGGATTCATTTTGGGATGGTAACTAAAGTTTAAAGCAGAACTTGGGGCTTTTTTAAAATTTTCATTTTTGGCCAAAATCGATGGGTCCAGGGCGTAGGGAATTTTTCATACATCACAAAACAATTGAAGCTCCTATTCAAAAATCATGCTCTTAAATCAACTTTTTTCATCTCAGGGATTCATTTTGGGATGTAACTAAAGTTTAAAGCAGAAATTGGGGCACTTTTAAAATTTTAATATTTGACCAAAATCGATGGGTCCGGGGCTTAGGGAATTTTTCATACATCACAAAACAATTGAAGCTACTGTTCAAAAATCATGCTCTTAAATCAACTTTTTTTTATCTCAGGGATTCATTTTGGGATGGTAACTAAAGTTTAAAGCAGAAATTGGGGCACTTTTAAAATTTTCATTTTTGACCAAAATCGATGGGTCCGGGGCTTAGGGATTTTTTTAAACAGCACAAAACTGTTGAAGCTCCTGTTCAAAAATCATGCTCTTAAATCAACTTTTTTCATCTCAGGGATTCATTTTGGGATGGTAACTAAAGTTTAAAGCAGAAATTGGGGCACTTTTAAAATTTTCATTTTTGACCAAAATCGATGGGTCCAGGGCTTAGGGAATTTTTCATTAAGCACAAAACAATTGAAGCTCCTGTTCAAAAATCATGCTCTTAAATCAACTTTTTTATCTCAGGAATACATTTTGGGATGGTAACTAAAGTTTAAAGCAGAACTTGGGGCACTTTTAAAATTTTCATTTTTGACCAAAATCGATGGGTCCGGGGCTTAGGGAATTTTTCCTACATCACAAAACAATTGAAGCTCCTGTTCAAAAATCATGCTCTTAAATCAACTTTTTTTTCATCTCAGGGATTCATTTTGGGATGGTAACTACAGTTTAAAGCAGAACTTGGGGCACTTTTAAAATTTTCATTTTTGACCAAAATCGATGGGTCCGGGGCTTAGGGAATTTTTCATAAAGCACAAAACAATTGAAGCTCCTGTTCAAAAATCATGCTCTTAAATCAACTTTTTTCATCTCAGGGATTCATTTTGGGATTGTAACTAAAGTTGAAAGCAGAAATTGGGTCACTTTTAAAATTTTCATTTTTGACCAAAATCGATGGGTCCGGGGCTTAGGGATTTTTTCATACAGCACAAAACTGTTGAAGCTCCTGTTCAAAAATCATGCTCTTAAATCAACTTTTTTCATCTCAGGGATTCATTTTGGGATGGTAACTAAAGTTTAAAGCAGAAATTGGGGCACTTTTAAAATTTTAATATTTGACCAAAATCGATGGGTCCGGGGCTTAGGGAATTTTTCATACATCACAAAACAATTGAAGCTACTGTTCAAAAATCATGCTCTTAAATCAACTTTTTTCATCTCAGGGATGCATTTTGGGATTGTAACTAAAGTTGAAAGCAGAAATTGGGTCACTTTTAAAATTTTCATTTTTGACCAAAATCGATGGGTCCGGGGCTTAGGGATTTTTTCATACAGCACAAAACTGTTGAAGCTCCTGTTCAAAAATCATGCTCTTAAATCAACTTTTTTCATCTCAGGGATTCATTTTGGGATGGTAACTAAAGTTTAAAGCAGAAATTGGGGCACTTTTAACATTTTCATTTTTGACCAAAATCGATGGGTCCGGGGCTTAGGGATTTTTTCATACAGCACAAAACCGTTGAAGCTCCTGTTCAAAAATCATGCTCTTAAATCAACTTTTTTCATCTCAGGGATTCATTTTGGGATGGTTACTAAAGTTTAAAGCAGAAATTGGGGCACTTTTAAAATTTTCATTTTTTACCAAAATCGATGGGTCCGGGGCTTAGGGATTTTTTCATACAGCACAAAACTGTTGAAGCTCCTGTTCAAAAATCATGCTCTTAAATCAACTTTTTTCATCTCAGGGATTCATTTTGGGATGGTAACTAAAGTTTAAAGCAGAACTTGGGGCACTTTTAAAATTTTCATTTTTGACCAAAATCGATGGGTCCGGGGCTTAGGGAATTTTTCCTACATCACAAAACAATTGAAGCTACTGTTCAAAAATCATGCTCTTAAATCAACTATTTTTTCATCTCAGGGATTCATTTTGGGATGGTAACTAAAGTTTAAAGCAGAACTTGGGGCACTTTTAAAATTTTCATTTTTGACCAAAATCGATGGGTCCGGGGCTTAGGGAATTTTTCATACATCACAAAACAATTGAAGCTACTGTTCAAAAATCATGCTCTTAAATAAACTTTTTTTTTTTTATCTCAGGGATTCATTTTGGGATGGTAACTAAAGTTTAAAGCAGAAATTGGGGCATTTTTAAAATTTTCATTTTTGGCCAAAATCGATGGGTCCAGGGCGTAGGGAATTTTTCATACATCACAAAACAATTGAAGCTCATGTTCAAAAATCATGCTCTTAAATCAACTTTTTTCATCTCAGGGATTCATTTTGGGATGTAACTAAAGTTTAAAGCAGAAATTGGGGCACTTTTAAAATTTTAATATTTGACCAAAATCGATGGGTCCGGGGCTTAGGGAATTTTTCATACATCACAAAACAATTGAAGCTACTGTTTAAAAATCATGCTCCTAAATCAACTTTTTTTTATCTCAGGGATTCATTTTGGGATGGTAACTAAAGTTTAAAGCAGAAATTGGGGCACTTTTAAAATTTTCATTTTTGACCAAAATCGATGGGTCCGGGGCTTAGGGAATTTTTCATAAAGCACAAAACAATTGAAGCTCCTGTTCAAAAATCATGCTCTTAAATCAACTTTTTTCATCTCAGGGATTCATTTTGGGATTGTAACTAAAGTTGAAAGCAGAAATTGGGTCACTTTTAAAATTTTCATTTTTGACCAAAATCGATGGATCCGGGGCTTAGGGAATTTTTCATACAGCACAAAACTATTGAATCTACTGTTCAAAAATTTTGCTCTTAAATCAACTTTTTTCATCTCAGGGATTCATTTTGGGATGGTTACTAAAGTTTAAAGCAGAAATTGGGGCACTTTTAAAATTTTCATTTTTGACCAAAATCGATGGGTCCAGGGCTTAGGGAATTTTTCATAAAGCACAAAACAATTGAAGCTCCTGTTCAAAAATCATGCTCTTAAATCAACTTTTTTATCTCAGGAATACATTTTGGGATGGTAACTAAAGTTTAAAGCAGAACTTGGGGCACTTTTAAAATTTTCATTTTTGACCAAAATCGATGGGTCCGGGGCTTAGGGATTTTTTCATACATCACAAAACAATTGAAGCTACTGTTCAAAAATCATGCTCTTAAATAAACTTTTTTTTTTATCTCAGGGATTCATTTTGGGATGGTAACTAAAGTTTAAAGCAGAAATTGGGGCATTTTTAAAATTTTCATTTTTGGCCAAAATCGATGGGTCCAGGGCGTAGGGAATTTTTCATACATCACAAAACAATTGAAGCTACTGTTCAAAAATCATGCTCTTAAATCAACTTTTTTCATCTCAGGGATTCATTTTGGGATGGTAACTAAAGTTTAAAGCAGAAATTGGGGCACTTTTAAAATTTTAATATTTGACCAAAATCGATGGGTCCGGGGCTTAGGGAATTTTTCATACATCACAAAACAATTGAAGCTACTGTTCAAAAATCATGCTCTTAAATCAACTTTTTTTTATCTCAGGGATTCATTTTGGGATGGTAACTAAAGTTTAAAGCAGAAATTGGGGCACTTTTAAAATTTTCATTTTTGACCAAAATCGATGGGTCCGGGGCTTAGGGATTTTTTCATACAGCACAAAACTGTTGAAGCTCCTGTTCAAAAATCATGCTCTTAAATCAACTTTTTTCATCTCAGGGATTCATTTTGGGATGGTAACTAAAGTTTAAAGCAGAAATTGGGGCACTTTTAAAATTTTCATTTTTGACCAAAATCGATGGGTCCAGGGCTTAGGGAATTTTTCATAAAGCACAAAACAATTGAAGCTCCTGTTCAAAAATCATGCTCTTAAATCAACTTTTTTATCTCAGGAATACATTTTGGGATGGTAACTAAAGTTTAAAGCAGAAATTGGGGCACTTTTAAAATTGTCATTTTTGACCAAAATCGATGGGTCCGGGGCTTAGGGAATTTTTCATACAGCACAAAAAAATTGACGCTCCTGTTCAAAAATCATGCTCTTAAATCAACTTTTTTCATCTCAGGGATTCATTTTGGGATGGTAACTAAAGTTTAAAGCAGAACTTGGGGCACTTTTAAAATTTTCATTTTTGACCAAAATCGATGGGTCCGGGGCTTAGGGAATTTTTCCTACATCACAAAACAATTGAAGCTACTGTTCAAAAATCATGCTCTTAAATCAACTTTTTTTTCATCTCAGGGATTCATTTTGGGATGGTAACTAAAGTTTAAAGCAGAACTTGGGGCACTTTTAAGTTTTTCATTTTTGACCAAAATCGATGGGTCCGGGGCTTAGGGAATTTTTCATACAGCACAAAACTATTGAAGCTCCTGTTAAAAAATCATGCTCTTAAATCAACTTTTTTCATCTCAGGGATTCAGTTTGGGATGGTAACTAAAGTTTAAAGCAGAAATTGGGGCACTTTTAAGTTTTTCATTTTTGACCAAAATCGATGGGTCCGGGGCTTAGGGAATTTTTCATACAGCACAAAACTATCGAAGCTCCTGTTAAAAAATCATGCTCTTAAATCAACTTTTTTCATCTCAGGGATTCAGTTTGGGATGGTAACTAAAGTTTAAAGCAGAAATTGGGGCACTTTTAAAATTTTCATTTTTGACCAAAATCGATGGGTCCGGGGCTTAGGGATTTTTTCAAACAGCACAAAACTGTTGAAGCTCCTGTTCAAAAATCATGCTCTTAAATCAACTTTTTTCATCTCAGGGATTTATTTTGTGAGTGTAAGTAAAGTTTAAAGCAGAAATTGGGGCACTTTTAAAATTTTCATTTTTTACCAAAATCGATGGGTCTGTGGCTTAGGGAATTTTTCATAAAGCACAAAACAATTGAAGCTCCTGTTCAAAAATCATGCTCTTAAATCAACTTTTTTATCTCAGGAATACATTTTGGGATGGTCGCTAAAGTTTAAAGCAGAAATTGGGGCACTTTTAAAATTGTCATTTTTGACCAAAATCGATGGGTCCGGGGCTTAGGGAATTTTTCATACAGCACAAAAAAATTGACGCTCCTGTTCAAAAATCATGCTCTTAAATAAACTTTTTTCATCTCAGGGATTCATTTTGGGATGGTAACTAAAGTTTAAAGCAGAACTTGGGGCACTTTTAAAATTTTCATTTTTGACCAAAATCGATGGGTCCGGGGCTTAGGGAATTTTTCATACAGCACAAAACAATTGAAGCTACTGTTCAAAAATCATGCTCTTAAATCAACTTTTTTTTCATCTCAGGGATTTATTTTGGGATGGTAACTAAAGTTTAAAGCAGAACTTGGGGCATTTTTAAAATTTTCATTTTTGGCCAAAATCGATGGGTCCAGGGCGTAGGGAATTTTTCATACATCACAAAACAATTGAAGCTCCTATTCAAAAATCATGCTCTTAAATCAACTTTTTTCATCTCAGGGATTCATTTTGGGATGTAACTAAAGTTTAAAGCAGAAATTGGGGCACTTTTAAAATTTTAATATTTGACCAAAATCGATGGGTCCGGGGCTTAGGGAATTTTTCATACATCACAAAACAATTGAAGCTACTGTTCAAAAATCATGCTCTTAAATCAACTTTTTTTTATCTCAGGGATTCATTTTGGGATGGTAACTAAAGTTTAAAGCAGAAATTGGGGCACTTTTAAAATTTTCATTTTTGACCAAAATCGATGGGTCCGGGGCTTAGGGATTTTTTTAAACAGCACAAAACTGTTGAAGCTCCTGTTCAAAAATCATGCTCTTAAATCAACTTTTTTCATCTCAGGGATTCATTTTGGGATGGTAACTAAAGTTTAAAGCAGAAATTGGGGCACTTTTAAAAATTTTCATTTTTTACCAAAATCGATGGGTCCAGGGCTTAGGGAATTTTTCATAAAGCACAAAACAATTGAAGCTCCTGTTCAAAAATCATGCTCTTAAATCAACTTTTTTATCTCAGGAATACATTTTGGGATGGTAACTAAAGTTTAAAGCAGAACTTGGGGCACTTTTAAAATTTTCATTTTTGACCAAAATCGATGGGTCCGGGGCTTAGGGAATTTTTCCTACATCACAAAACAATTGAAGCTCCTGTTCAAAAATCATGCTCTTAAATCAACTTTTTTTTCATCTCAGGGATTCATTTTGGGATGGTAACTAAAGTTTAAAGCAGAACTTGGGGCACTTTTAAAATTTTCATTTTTGACCAAAATCGATGGGTCCGGGGCTTAGGGAATTTTTCATACATCACAAAACAATTGAAGCTACTGTTCAAAAATCATGCTCTTAAATAAACTTTTTTTTTTATCTCAGGGATTCATTTTGGGATGGTAACTAAAGTTTAAAGCAGAAATTGGGGCACTTTTAAAATTTTAATATTTGACCAAAATCGATGGGTCCGGGGCTTAGGGAATTTTTCATACATCACAAAACAATTGAAGCTACTGTTCAAAAATCATGCTCTTAAATCAACTTTTTTTTATCTCAGGGATTCATTTTGGGATGGTAACTAAAGTTTAAAGCAGAAATTGGGGCACTTTTAAAATTTTCATTTTTGACCAAAATCGATGGGTCCGGGGCTTAGGGAATTTTTCATAAAGCACAAAACAATTGAAGCTCCTGTTCAAAAATCATGCTCTTAAATCAACTTTTTTCATCTCAGGGATTCATTTTGGGATTGTAACTAAAGTTGAAAGCAGAAATTGGGTCACTTTTAAAATTTTCATTTTTGACCAAAATCGATGGGTCCGGGGCTTAGGGATTTTTTCATACAGCACAAAACTGTTGAAGCTCCTGTTCAAAAATCATGCTCTTAAATCAACTTTTTTCATCTCAGGGATTCATTTTGGGATGGTAACTAAAGTTTAAAGCAGAACTTGGGGCACTTTTAAAATTTTCATTTTTGACCAAAATCGATGGGTCCGGGGCTTAGGGAATTTTTCCTACATCACAAAACAATTGAAGCTACTGTTCAAAAATCATGCTCTTAAATCAACTATTTTTTCATCTCAGGGATTCATTTTGGGATGGTAACTAAAGTTTAAAGCAGAACTTGGGGCACTTTTAAAATTTTCATTTTTGACCAAAATCGATGGGTCCGGGGCTTAGGGAATTTTTCATACATCACAAAACAATTGAAGCTACTGTTCAAAAATCATGCTCTTAAATAAACTTTTTTTTTTATCTCAGGGATTCATTTTGGGATGGTAACTAAAGTTTAAAGCAGAAATTGGGGCATTTTTAAAATTTTCATTTTTGGCCAAAATCGATGGGTCCAGGGCGTAGGGAATTTTTCATACATCACAAAACAATTGAAGCTCCTGTTCAAAAATCATGCTCTTAAATCAACTTTTTTCATCTCAGGGATTCATTTTGGGATGGTAACTAAAGTTTAAAGCAGAAATTGGGGCACTTTTAAAATTTTCATTTTTGACCAAAATCGATGGGTCCGGGGCTTAGGGAATTTTTCATAAAGCACAAAACAATTGAAGCTCCTGTTCAAAAATCATGCTCTTAAATCAACTTTTTTCATCTCAGGGATTCATTTTGGGATTGTAACTAAAGTTGAAAGCAGAAATTGGGTCACTTTTAAAATTTTCATTTTTGACCAAAATCGATGGATCCGGGGCTTAGGGAATTTTTCATACAGCACAAAACTATTGAATCTACTGTTCAAAAATTTTGCTCTTAAATCAACTTTTTTCATCTCAGGGATTCATTTTGGGATGGTTACTAAAGTTTAAAGCAGAAATTGGGGCACTTTTAAAATTTTAATTTTTGACCAAAATCGATGGGTCCGGAGCTTAGGGATTTTTTCATACAGCACAAAACTGTTGAAGCTCCTGTTCAAAAATCATGCTCTTAAATCAACTTTTTTCATCTCAGGGATTCATTTTGGGATGGTAACTAAAGTTTAAAGCAGAAATTGGGGCACTTTTAAAATTTTCATTTTTGACCAAAATCGATGGGTCCAGGGCTTAGGGAATTTTTCATAAAGCACAAAACAATTGAAGCTCCTGTTCAAAAATCATGCTCTTAAATCAACTTTTTTATCTCAGGAATACATTTTGGGATGGTAACTAAAGTTTAAAGCAGAACTTGGGGCACTTTTAAAATTTTCATTTTTGACCAAAATCGATGGGTCCGGGGCTTAGGGATTTTTTCATACATCACAAAACAATTGAAGCTACTGTTCAAAAATCATGCTCTTAAATAAACTTTTTTTTATCTCAGGGATTCATTTTGGGATGGTAACTAAAGTTTAAAGCAGAAATTGGGGCATTTTTAAAATTTTCATTTTTGGCCAAAATCGATGGGTCCAGGGCGTAGGGAATTTTTCATACATCACAAAACAATTGAAGCTCCTGTTCAAAAATCATGCTCTTAAATCAACTTTTTTCATCTCAGGGATTCATTTTGGGATGGTAACTAAAGTTTAAAGCAGAAATTGGGGCACTTTTAAAATTTTAATATTTGACCAAAATCGATGGGTCCGGGGCTTAGGGAATTTTTCATACATCACAAAACAATTGAAGCTACTGTTCAAAAATCATGCTCTTAAATCAACTTTTTTTTATCTCAGGGATTCATTTTGGGATGGTAACTAAAGTTTAAAGCAGAAATTGGGGCACTTTTAAAATTTTCATTTTTGACCAAAATCGATGGGACCCAAAAATCCCTAAGCCCCGGACCGGGGCTTAGGGATTTTTTCATACAGCACAAAACTGTTGAAGCTCCTGTTCAAAAATCATGCTCTTAAATCAACTTTTTTCATCTCAGGGATTCATTTTGGGATGGTAACTAAAGTTTAAAGCAGAACTTGGGGCACTTTTAAAATTTTCATTTTTGACCAAAATCGATGGGTCCGGGGCTTAGGGAATTTTTCCTACATCACAAAACAATTGAAGCTACTGTTCAAAAATCATGCTCTTAAATCAACTATTTTTTCATCTCAGGGATTCATTTTGGGATGGTAACTAAAGTTTAAAGCAGAACTTGGGGCACTTTTAAAATTTTCATTTTTGACCAAAATCGATGGGTCCGGGGCTTAGGGAATTTTTCATACATCACAAAACAATTGAAGCTACTGTTCAAAAATCATGCTCTTAAATAAACTTTTTTTTTTATCTCAGGGATTCATTTTGGGATGGTAACTAAAGTTTAAAGCAGAAATTGGGGCATTTTTAAAATTTTCATTTTTGGCCAAAATCGATGGGTCCAGGGCGTAGGGAATTTTTCATACATCACAAAACAATTGAAGCTCCTGTTCAAAAATCATGCTCTTAAATCAACTTTTTTCATCTCAGGGATTCATTTTGGGATTGTAACTAAAGTTGAAAGCAGAAATTGGGTCACTTTTAAAATTTTCATTTTTGACCAAAATCGATGGATCCGGGGCTTAGGGAATTTTTCATACAGCACAAAACTATTGAATCTACTGTTCAAAAATTTTGCTCTTAAATCAACTTTTTTCATCTCAGGGATTCATTTTGGGATGGTTACTAAAGTTTAAAGCAGAAATTGGGGCACTTTTAAAATTTTAATTTTTGACCAAAATCGATGGGTCCGGAGCTTAGGGATTTTTTCATACAGCACAAAACTGTTGAAGCTCCTGTTCAAAAATCATGCTCTTAAATCAACTTTTTTCATCTCAGGGATTCATTTTGGGATGGTAACTAAAGTTTAAAGCAGAAATTGGGGCACTTTTAAAATTTTCATTTTTGACCAAAATCGATGGGTCCAGGGCTTAGGGAATTTTTCATAAAGCACAAAACAATTGAAGCTCCTGTTCAAAAATCATGCTCTTAAATCAACTTTTTTATCTCAGGAATACATTTTGGGATGGTAACTAAAGTTTAAAGCAGAACTTGGGGCACTTTTAAAATTTTCATTTTTGACCAAAATCGATGGGTCCGGGGCTTAGGGATTTTTTCATACATCACAAAACAATTGAAGCTACTGTTCAAAAATCATGCTCTTAAATAAACTTTTTTTTTTATCTCAGGGATTCATTTTGGGATGGTAACTAAAGTTTAAAGCAGAAATTGGGGCATTTTTAAAATTTTCATTTTTGGCCAAAATCGATGGGTCCAGGGCGTAGGGAATTTTTCATACATCACAAAACAATTGAAGCTCCTGTTCAAAAATCATGCTCTTAAATCAACTTTTTTCATCTCAGGGATTCATTTTGGGATGGTAACTAAAGTTTAAAGCAGAAATTGGGGCACTTTTAAAATTTTAATATTTGACCAAAATCGATGGGTCCGGGGCTTAGGGAATTTTTCATACATCACAAAACAATTGAAGCTACTGTTCAAAAATCATGCTCTTAAATCAACTTTTTTTTATCTCAGGGATTCATTTTGGGATGGTAACTAAAGTTTAAAGCAGAAATTGGGGCACTTTTAAAATTTTCATTTTTGACCAAAATCGATGGGTCCGGGGCTTAGGGATTTTTTCATACAGCACAAAACTGTTGAAGCTCCTGTTCAAAAATCATGCTCTTAAATCAACTTTTTTCATCTCAGGGATTCATTTTGGGATGGTAACTAAAGTTTAAAGCAGAAATTGGGGCACTTTTAAAATTTTCATTTTTGACCAAAATCGATGGGTCCAGGGCTTAGGGAATTTTTCATAAAGCACAAAACAATTGAAGCTCCTGTTCAAAAATCATGCTCTAAAATCAACTTTTTTATCTCAGGAATACATTTTGGGATGGTAACTAAAGTTTAAAGCAGAAATTGGGGCACTTTTAAAATTGTCATTTTTGACCAAAATCGATGGGTCCGGGGCTTAGGGAATTTTTCATACAGCACAAAAAAATTGACGCTCCTGTTCAAAAATCATGCTCTTAAATCAACTTTTTTCATCTCAGGGATTCATTTTGGGATGGTAACTAAAGTTTAAAGCAGAAATTGGGGCACTTTTAAAATTTTCATTTTTGACCAAAATCGATGGGTCCGGGGCTTAGGGAATTTTTCCTACATCACAAAACAATTGAAGCTACTGTTCAAAAATCATGCTCTTAAATCAACTTTTTTTTCATCTCAGGGATTCATTTTGGGATGGTAACTAAAGTTTAAAGCAGAACTTGGGGCACTTTTAAGTTTTTCATTTTTGACCAAAATCGATGGGTCCGGGGCTTAGGGAATTTTTTATACAGCACAAAACTATTGAAGCTCCTGTTAAAAAATCATGCTCTTAAATCAACTTTTTTCATCTCAGGGATTCAGTTTGGGATGGTAACTAAAGTTTAAAGCAGAAATTGGGGCACTTTTAAGTTTTTCATTTTTGACCAAAATCGATGGGTCCGGGGCTTAGGGAATTTTTCATACAGCACAAAACTATTGAAGCTCCTGTTAAAAAATCATGCTCTTAAATCAACTTTTTTCATCTCAGGGATTCAGTTTGGGATGGTAACTAAAGTTTAAAGCAGAAATTGGGGCACTTTTAAAATTTTCATTTTTGACCAAAATCGATGGGTCCGGGGCTTAGGGATTTTTTCAAACAGCACAAAACTGTTGAAGTTCCTGTTCAAAAATCATGCTCTTAAATCAACTTTTTTCATCTCAGGGATTCATTTTGGGATGGTAACTAAAGTTTAAAGCAGAAATTGGGACACTTTTAAAATTTTCATTTTTTACCAAAATCGATGGGTCTGTGGCTTAGGGAATTTTTCATAAAGCACAAAACAATTGAAGCTCCTGTTCAAAAATCATGCTCTTAAATCAACTTTTTTCATCTCAGGGATTCATTTTGGGATTGTAACTAAAGTTGAAAGCAGAAATTGGGTCACTTTTAAAATTTTCATTTTTGACCAAAATCGATGGATCCGGGGCTTAGGGAATTTTTCATACATCACAAAACTATTGAATCTACTGTTCAAAAATTTTGCTCTTAAATCAACTTTTTTCATCTCAGGGATTCATTTTGGGATGGTTACTAAAGTTTAAAGCAGAAATTGGGGCACTTTTAAAATTTTCATTTTTGACCAAAATCGATGGGTCCGGGGCTTAGGGATTTTTTCATACAGCACAAAACTGTTGAAGCTCCTGTTCAAAAATCATGCTCTTAAATCAACTTTTTTCATCTCAGGGATTCATTTTGGGATGGTAACTAAAGTTTAAAGCAGAAATTGGGGCACTTTTAAAATTTTCATTTTTTACCAAAATCAATGGGTCCAGGGCTTAGGGAATTTTTCATAAAGCACAAAACAATTGAAGCTCCTGTTCAAAAATCATGCTCTTAAATCAACTTTTTTATCTCAGGAATACATTTTGGGATGGTCACTAAAGTTTAAAGCAGAAATTGGGGCACTTTTAAAATTGTCATTTTTGACCAAAATCGATGGGTCCGGGGCTTAGGGAATTTTTCATACAGCACAAAAAAATTGACGCTCCTGTTCAAAAATCATGCTCTTAAATCAACTTTTTTCATCTCAGGGATTCATTTTGGGATGGTAACTAAAGTTTAAAGCAGAACTTGGGGCACTTTTAAAATTTTCATTTTTGACCAAAATCGATGGGTCCGGGGCTTAGGGAATTTTTCATACAGCACAAAACAATTGAAGCTACTGTTCAAAAATCATGCTCTTAAATCAACTTTTTTTTCATCTCTGGGATTCATTTTGGGATGGTAACTAAAGTTTAAAGCAGAACTTGGGGCATTTTTTAAATTTTCATTTTTGGCCAAAATCGATGGGTCCAGGGCGTAGGGAATTTTTCATACATCACAAAACAATTGAAGCTCCTGTTCAAAAATCATGCTCTTAAATCAACTTTTTTCATCTCAGGGATTCATTTTGGGATGTAACTAAAGTTTAAAGCAGAAATTGGGGCACTTTTAAAATTTTAATATTTGACCAAAATCGATGGGTCCGGGGCTTAGGGAATTTTTCATACATCACAAAACAATTGAAGCTACTGTTCAAAAATCATGCTCTTAAATCAACTTTTTTTTATCTCAGGGATTCATTTTGGGATGGTAACTAAAGTTTAAAGCAGAAATTGGGGCACTTTTAAAATTTTAATATTTGACCAAAATCGATGGGTCCGGGGCTTAGGGAATTTTTCATACATCACAAAACAATTGAAGCTACTGTTCAAAAATCATGCTCTTAAATCAACTTTTTTTTATCTCAGGGATTCATTTTGGGATGGTAACTAAAGTTTAAAGCAGAAATTGGGGCACTTTTAAAATTTTCATTTTTGACCAAAATCGATGGGACCCAAAAATCCCTAAGCCCCGGACCGGGGCTTAGGGATTTTTTCATACAGCACAAAACTGTTGAAGCTCCTGTTCAAAAATCATGCTCTTAAATCAACTTTTTTCATCTCAGGGATTCATTTTGGGATGGTAACTAAAGTTTAAAGCAGAACTTGGGGCACTTTTAAAATTTTCATTTTTGACCAAAATCGATGGGTCCGGGGCTTAGGGAATTTTTCCTACATCACAAAACAATTGAAGCTACTGTTCAAAAATCATGCTCTTAAATCAACTATTTTTTCATCTCAGGGATTCATTTTGGGATGGTAACTAAAGTTTAAAGCAGAACTTAGGGCACTTTTAAAATTTTCATTTTTGACCAAAATCGATGGGTCCGGGGCTTAGGGAATTTTTCATACATCACAAAACAATTGAAGCTACTGTTCAAAAATCATGCTCTTAAATAAACTTTTTTTTTTATCTCAGGGATTCATTTTGGGATGGTAACTAAAGTTTAAAGCAGAAATTGGGGCATTTTTAAAATTTTCATTTTTGGCCAAAATCGATGGGTCCAGGGCGTAGGGAATTTTTCATACATCACAAAACAATTGAAGCTCCTGTTCAAAAATCATGCTCTTAAATCAACTTTTTTCATCTCAGGGATTCATTTTGGGATGGTAACTAAAGTTTAAAGCAGAAATTGGGGCACTTTTAAAATTTTCATTTTTGACCAAAATCGATGGGTCCGGGGCTTAGGGAATTTTTCATAAAGCACAAAACAATTGAAGCTCCTGTTCAAAAATCATGCTCTTAAATCAACTTTTTTCATCTCAGGGATTCATTTTGGGATTGTAACTAAAGTTGAAAGCAGAAATTGGGTCACTTTTAAAATTTTCATTTTTGACCAAAATCGATGGATCCGGGGCTTAGGGAATTTTTCATACAGCACAAAACTATTGAATCTACTGTTCAAAAATTTTGCTCTTAAATCAACTTTTTTCATCTCAGGGATTCATTTTGGGATGGTTACTAAAGTTTAAAGCAGAAATTGGGGCACTTTTAAAATTTTAATTTTTGACCAAAATCGATGGGTCCGGAGCTTAGGGATTTTTTCATACAGCACAAAACTGTTGAAGCTCCTGTTCAAAAATCATGCTCTTAAATCAACTTTTTTCATCTCAGGGATTCATTTTGGGATGGTAACTAAAGTTTAAAGCAGAAATTGGGGCACTTTTAAAATTTTCATTTTTGACCAAAATCGATGGGTCCAGGGCTTAGGGAATTTTTCATAAAGCACAAAACAATTGAAGCTCCTGTTCAAAAATCATGCTCTTAAATCAACTTTTTTATCTCAGGAATACATTTTGGGATGGTAACTAAAGTTTAAAGCAGAACTTGGGGCACTTTTAAAATTTTCATTTTTGACCAAAATCGATGGGTCCGGGGCTTAGGGATTTTTTCATACATCACAAAACAATTGAAGCTACTGTTCAAAAATCATGCTCTTAAATAAACTTTTTTTTTTATCTCAGGGATTCATTTTGGGATGGTAACTAAAGTTTAAAGCAGAAATTGGGGCATTTTTAAAATTTTCATTTTTGGCCAAAATCGATGGGTCCAGGGCGTAGGGAATTTTTCATACATCACAAAACAATTGAAGCTCCTGTTCAAAAATCATGCTCTTAAATCAACTTTTTTCATCTCAGGGATTCATTTTGGGATGGTAACTAAAGTTTAAAGCAGAAATTGGGGCACTTTTAAAATTTTAATATTTGACCAAAATCGATGGGTCCGGGGCTTAGGGAATTTTTCATACATCACAAAACAATTGAAGCTACTGTTCAAAAATCATGCTCTTAAATCAACTTTTTTTTATCTCAGGGATTCATTTTGGGATGGTAACTAAAGTTTAAAGCAGAAATTGGGGCACTTTTAAAATTTTCATTTTTGACCAAAATCGATGGGTCCGGGGCTTAGGGATTTTTTCATACAGCACAAAACTGTTGAAGCTCCTGTTCAAAAATCATGCTCTTAAATCAACTTTTTTCATCTCAGGGATTCATTTTGGGATGGTAACTAAAGTTTAAAGCAGAAATTGGGGCACTTTTAAAATTTTCATTTTTGACCAAAATCGATGGGTCCAGGGCTTAGGGAATTTTTCATAAAGCACAAAACAATTGAAGCTCCTGTTCAAAAATCATGCTCTAAAATCAACTTTTTTATCTCAGGAATACATTTTGGGATGGTAACTAAAGTTTAAAGCAGAAATTGGGGCACTTTTAAAATTGTCATTTTTGACCAAAATCGATGGGTCCGGGGCTTAGGGAATTTTTCATACAGCACAAAAAAATTGACGCTCCTGTTCAAAAATCATGCTCTTAAATCAACTTTTTTCATCTCAGGGATTCATTTTGGGATGGTAACTAAAGTTTAAAGCAGAAATTGGGGCACTTTTAAAATTTTCATTTTTGACCAAAATCGATGGGTCCGGGGCTTAGGGAATTTTTCCTACATCACAAAACAATTGAAGCTACTGTTCAAAAATCATGCTCTTAAATCAACTTTTTTTTCATCTCAGGGATTCATTTTGGGATGGTAACTAAAGTTTAAAGCAGAACTTGGGGCACTTTTAAGTTTTTCATTTTTGACCAAAATCGATGGGTCCGGGGCTTAGGGAATTTTTTATACAGCACAAAACTATTGAAGCTCCTGTTAAAAAATCATGCTCTTAAATCAACTTTTTTCATCTCAGGGATTCAGTTTGGGATGGTAACTAAAGTTTAAAGCAGAAATTGGGGCACTTTTAAGTTTTTCATTTTTGACCAAAATCGATGGGTCCGGGGCTTAGGGAATTTTTCATACAGCACAAAACTATTGAAGCTCCTGTTAAAAAATCATGCTCTTAAATCAACTTTTTTCATCTCAGGGATTCAGTTTGGGATGGTAACTAAAGTTTAAAGCAGAAATTGGGGCACTTTTAAAATTTTCATTTTTGACCAAAATCGATGGGTCCGGGGCTTAGGGATTTTTTCAAACAGCACAAAACTGTTGAAGTTCCTGTTCAAAAATCATGCTCTTAAATCAACTTTTTTCATCTCAGGGATTCATTTTGGGATGGTAACTAAAGTTTAAAGCAGAAATTGGGACACTTTTAAAATTTTCATTTTTTACCAAAATCGATGGGTCTGTGGCTTAGGGAATTTTTCATAAAGCACAAAACAATTGAAGCTCCTGTTCAAAAATCATGCTCTTAAATCAACTTTTTTCATCTCAGGGATTCATTTTGGGATTGTAACTAAAGTTGAAAGCAGAAATTGGGTCACTTTTAAAATTTTCATTTTTGACCAAAATCGATGGATCCGGGGCTTAGGGAATTTTTCATACATCACAAAACTATTGAATCTACTGTTCAAAAATTTTGCTCTTAAATCAACTTTTTTCATCTCAGGGATTCATTTTGGGATGGTTACTAAAGTTTAAAGCAGAAATTGGGGCACTTTTAAAATTTTCATTTTTGACCAAAATCGATGGGTCCGGGGCTTAGGGATTTTTTCATACAGCACAAAACTGTTGAAGCTCCTGTTCAAAAATCATGCTCTTAAATCAACTTTTTTCATCTCAGGGATTCATTTTGGGATGGTAACTAAAGTTTAAAGCAGAAATTGGGGCACTTTTAAAATTTTCATTTTTTACCAAAATCAATGGGTCCAGGGCTTAGGGAATTTTTCATAAAGCACAAAACAATTGAAGCTCCTGTTCAAAAATCATGCTCTTAAATCAACTTTTTTATCTCAGGAATACATTTTGGGATGGTCACTAAAGTTTAAAGCAGAAATTGGGGCACTTTTAAAATTGTCATTTTTGACCAAAATCGATGGGTCCGGGGCTTAGGGAATTTTTCATACAGCACAAAAAAATTGACGCTCCTGTTCAAAAATCATGCTCTTAAATCAACTTTTTTCATCTCAGGGATTCATTTTGGGATGGTAACTAAAGTTTAAAGCAGAACTTGGGGCACTTTTAAAATTTTCATTTTTGACCAAAATCGATGGGTCCGGGGCTTAGGGAATTTTTCATACAGCACAAAACAATTGAAGCTACTGTTCAAAAATCATGCTCTTAAATCAACTTTTTTTTCATCTCTGGGATTCATTTTGGGATGGTAACTAAAGTTTAAAGCAGAACTTGGGGCATTTTTTAAATTTTCATTTTTGGCCAAAATCGATGGGTCCAGGGCGTAGGGAATTTTTCATACATCACAAAACAATTGAAGCTCCTGTTCAAAAATCATGCTCTTAAATCAACTTTTTTCATCTCAGGGATTCATTTTGGGATGTAACTAAAGTTTAAAGCAGAAATTGGGGCACTTTTAAAATTTTAATATTTGACCAAAATCGATGGGTCCGGGGCTTAGGGAATTTTTCATACATCACAAAACAATTGAAGCTACTGTTCAAAAATCATGCTCTTAAATCAACTTTTTTCATCTCAGGGATTCATTTTGGGATGGTAACTAAAGTTTAAAGCAGAAATTGGGGCACTTTTAAAATTTTCATTTTTGACCAAAATCGATGGGTCCAGGGCTTAGGGAATTTTTCATAAAGCACAAAACAATTGAAGCTCCTGTTCAAAAATCATGCTCTTAAATCAACTTTTTTATCTCAGGAATACATTTTGGGATGGTAACTAAAGTTTAAAGCAGAACTTGGGGCACTTTTAAAATTTTCATTTTTGACCAAAATCGATGGGTCCGGGGCTTAGGGAATTTTTCCTACATCACAAAACAATTGAAGCTCCTGTTCAAAAATCATGCTCTTAAATCAACTTTTTTTTCATCTCAGGGATTCATTTTGGGATGGTAACTAAAGTTTAAAGCAGAACTTGGGGCACTTTTAAAATTTTCATTTTTGACCAAAATCGATGGGTCCGGGGCTTAGGGAATTTTTCATACATCACAAAACAATTGAAGCTACTGTTCAAAAATCATGCTCTTAAATAAACTTTTTTTTTTATCTCAGGGATTCATTTTGGGATGGTAACTAAAGTTTAAAGCAGAAATTGGGGCATTTTTTAAAATTTTCATTTTTGGCCAAAATCGATGGGTCCAGGGCGTAGGGAATTTTTCATACATCACAAAACAATTGAAGCTCCTGTTCAAAAATCATGCTCTTAAATCAACTTTTTTATCTCAGGAATACATTTTGGGATGGTCACTAAAGTTTAAAGCAGAAATTGGGGCACTTTTAAAATTGTCATTTTTGACCAAAATCGATGGGTCCGGGGCTTAGGGAATTTTTCATACAGCACAAAAAAATTGACGCTCCTGTTCAAAAATCATGCTCTTAAATCAACTTTTTTCATCTCAGGGATTCATTTTGGGATGGTAACTAAAGTTTAAAGCAGAACTTGGGGCACTTTTAAAATTTTCATTTTTGACCAAAATCGATGGGTCCGGGGCTTAGGGAATTTTTCATACAGCACAAAACAATTGAAGCTACTGTTCAAAAATCATGCTCTTAAATCAACTTTTTTTTCATCTCTGGGATTCATTTTGGGATGGTAACTAAAGTTTAAAGCAGAACTTGGGGCATTTTTTAAATTTTCATTTTTGGCCAAAATCGATGGGTCCAGGGCGTAGGGAATTTTTCATACATCACAAAACAATTGAAGCTCCTGTTCAAAAATCATGCTCTTAAATCAACTTTTTTCATCTCAGGGATTCATTTTGGGATGTAACTAAAGTTTAAAGCAGAAATTGGGGCACTTTTAAAATTTTAATATTTGACCAAAATCGATGGGTCCGGGGCTTAGGGAATTTTTCATACATCACAAAACAATTGAAGCTACTGTTCAAAAATCATGCTCTTAAATCAACTTTTTTCATCTCAGGGATTCATTTTGGGATGGTAACTAAAGTTTAAAGCAGAAATTGGGGCACTTTTAAAATTTTCATTTTTGACCAAAATCGATGGGTCCAGGGCTTAGGGAATTTTTCATAAAGCACAAAACAATTGAAGCTCCTGTTCAAAAATCATGCTCTTAAATCAACTTTTTTATCTCAGGAATACATTTTGGGATGGTAACTAAAGTTTAAAGCAGAACTTGGGGCACTTTTAAAATTTTCATTTTTGACCAAAATCGATGGGTCCGGGGCTTAGGGAATTTTTCCTACATCACAAAACAATTGAAGCTCCTGTTCAAAAATCATGCTCTTAAATCAACTTTTTTTTCATCTCAGGGATTCATTTTGGGATGGTAACTAAAGTTTAAAGCAGAACTTGGGGCACTTTTAAAATTTTCATTTTTGACCAAAATCGATGGGTCCGGGGCTTAGGGAATTTTTCATACATCACAAAACAATTGAAGCTACTGTTCAAAAATCATGCTCTTAAATAAACTTTTTTTTTTATCTCAGGGATTCATTTTGGGATGGTAACTAAAGTTTAAAGCAGAAATTGGGGCATTTTTTAAAATTTTCATTTTTGGCCAAAATCGATGGGTCCAGGGCGTAGGGAATTTTTCATACATCACAAAACAATTGAAGCTCCTGTTCAAAAATCATGCTCTTAAATCAACTTTTTTCATCTCAGGGATTCATTTTGGGATGGTAACTAAAGTTTAAAGCAGAAATTGGTGCACTTTTAACATTTTCATTTTTGACCAAAATCGATGGGTCCGGGGCTTAGGGATTTTATCATACATCACAAAACAATTGACGCTACTGTTCAAGAATCATGCTCTTAAATCAACTTTTTTCATCTCAGGGATTCATTTTGGGATGGTAACTAAAGTTTAAAGCAGAAATTGGGGCACTTTTAAAATTGTCATTTTTGACCAAAATCGATGGGTCCAGGGTTTAGGGAATTTTTCATACAGCACAAAACAATTGACGCTCCTGTTCAAAAATCATGCTCTTAAATCAACTTTTTTCATTTCAGGGATTCATTTTGGGATGGTAACTAAAGTTTAAAGCAGAAATTGAGGCACTTTTAAAATTTTCATTTTTGATCAAAATCGATGGGTCCAGGGCTTAGGGAATTTTTCATAAAGCACAAAACAATTGAAGCTCCTGTTCAAAAATCATGCTCTTAAATCAACTTTTTTCATCTCAGGAATTCATTTTGGGATGGTAACTAAAGTTTAAAGCAGAAATTGGGGCACTTTTAAAATTGTCATTTTTGACCAAAATCGATGGGTCCGGGGCTTAGGGAATTTTTCATACAGCACAAAACCGTTTTAGCTCCTGTTCAAAAATCATGCTCTTAAATCAACTTTTTTCATCTCAGGGATTCATTTTGGGATGGTAACTAAAGTTTAAAGCAGAAATTGGGGCACTTTTAAAATTTTAATATTTGACCAAAATCGATGGGTCCGGGGCTTAGGGAATTTTTCATACATCACAAAACAATTGAAGCTCCTGTTCAAAAATCATGCTCTTAAATCAACTTTTTTCATCTCAGGGATTCATTTTGGGATGGT
>NW_026969103.1:0-55000 GCF_028390025.1 Pseudophryne corroboree
GAAGAAACACATTGGTACTTTCCCATGATGAGTGAGTGCTTCAGGATCTCTTGCACTTACATGTGCAGCAGAGTACTGCAATGGAAGCATGCTGGGCCCATAACCCAGAGGTAGGCAGATTGAAACTATCCTCTGCTATATGCATTTTTTTTTGTTTATTAAAGTAATCCAAAACTGGGATTGATATTTTGGCTCTTTTATTTTTACTTAAAGTACAATAACTTTTACCATTTTAATTTGTTTTAATAGTATATTGACAGTATTGTTTTCTTTCAAAAATCCACTTCATTTTCTTTACCCTATTATTAAAATGGTAATTGACAAAAACAAACTACATTGTCACCAGAAGAGCAATACAAAATGTACAAGTGATATATTAAAATCATCTTTCCAGCTTGAATTTCAATGATGCATTGGGGCAACGATTTTGTGAGAAACATCTTCACCCTTAAATAAAGATTTTCTTAATTCCTTACCTGTGTGCTAATTAGATATCACCTTGTTTTCACATTAAACAGACTTCCACATGAGAAAGCAGCAAGGATGCAGTGGCGTTAATGTTTCCTGGTGTCAACCTGTATTATTTCAGTAGACATTGAAATGAGGATGCATCTTGCTGCCTTTCCAATGAAGCAAGTTTAATTTAGTAATAGGTGAAAAACCATCCTTACAAAGGTGTTAATCAGAGACTTGGCTTTGTGGACACTTTTCAGAGAACAAATTTGTTAGCATAAAAATAAAGCCAGAAAATAAAGAGCTGTTTAATCACTCAATTGGATTTTTCTGCCAGCATATTTTTTTTCTCTGCAACCCACTGCTAAATTGTGCTTCCTAGCTGTTTTTATAAAATCACTGAATCAAATCTAACTCTGATTACATCAGAGAAGGCCAGGTACCCTACACCATAACAGGGGGTTTGAAATTTTGACTTGTCTACTTAAAGATCACCAAAATCTGATAACAAGGTCAATTAGGTCCCTGGGTGGGATTGAACCACCAACCTTTTGGTTAATAGCCGTACATACTAACTGATTGCGCCACAGAGACACTTTGCAAAAGTCCATACTGACAAAGGCTAATAAGCATTCATCTAAAATGTTTCCTAGAAAAACTTTAAAAAGTCAATAATCTGGAGAGTTTTTGTAAGATGTTTCTTCCATCAACCAACGAAGAAACACATTGGTACTTTCCCATGATGAGTGAGTGCTTCAGGATCTCTTGCACTTACATGTGCAGCAGAGTACAGCAATGGAAGCATGCTGGGCCCATAACCCAGAGGTAGGCAGATTGAAACTATCCTCTGCTATATGCATTTTTTTGTTTGTTAATTAAAGTAATCCAAATACTGTCAATATACTATTAAAACAAATTAAAATGGTAAAAGTTATTGTACTTTAAGTAAAAATAAAAGAGCCAAAATATCAATCCCAGTTTTGGATTACTTTAATTAACAAAAAAAAATATGCATATAGCAGAGGATAGTTTCAATCTGCCTACCTCTTGGTTATGGGCCCAGCATGCTTCCATTGCTGTACTCTGCTGCACATGTAAGTGCAAGAGATCCTGAAGCACTCACTCATCATGGGAAAGTACCAATGTGTTTATTCGTTGGTTCATGGAAGAAACATCTTACAAAAACTCTCCAGATTATTGATTTTTTAATGTTTTTCTAGGAAACGTTCTAGATGTATGCTTATTAGCCTTTGTCAGTATGTACTTTTTGCAAAGTGTCTCTGTGGCGCAATCGGTTAGTGTGTACGATTATTAACCAAAAGGTTGGTGGTTCAATCCCACCCAGGGACGTAATTGACCTTGTGATCAGATTTTGGTGATCTTTAAGTAGACAAGTCAAAATTTCAAACCCCCTCTTATTGTGTAGGGTACCTGGCCTTCTCTGATGTAATCAGAGTTAGATTTGATTCAGTGATTTTATAAAAAACAGCTAGGAAGCACAATTTAGCAGTGGGTTGCAGAGAAAAAAAATATGCTGGCAGAAAAATCCAATTGAGTGATTAAACAGCTCTTCATTTTCTGGCTTTATTTTTATGCTAACAAATTTGTTCTCTGAAAAGTGTCCACAAAGCCAAGTCTTTGATTAACACCTTTGTAAGGATGGTTTTTCACCTATTACTAAATTAAACTTGCTTCATTGGAAAGGCAGCAAGATGCATCCTCATTTCAATGTCTACTGAAATAATACAAGTTGACACCAGGAAACATTAACGCCACTGCATCCTTGCTGCTTTCTCATGTGGAAGTCTGTTTAATGTGAAAACAAGGTGATATCTAATTAGCACACAGGTAAGGAATTAAGAAAATCTTTATTTAAGGGTGAAGATGTTTCTCACAAAATTGTTGACCCAATGCATCATTGAAATTCAAGCTGGAAAGATGAATTTAATATATCACTTGTACATTTTGTATTGCTCTTCTGGTGACAATGTAGTTTGTTTTTGTCAATTACCATTTTAATAATAGGGTAAAGAAAATGAAGTGGATTTTTGAAAGAAAACAATACTGTCAATATACTATTAAAACAAATTAAAATGGTAAAAGTTATTGTACTTTAAGTAAAAATAAAAGAGACAAAATATCAATCCCAGTTTTGGATTACTTTAATTAACAAAAAAAAATGCATATAGCAGAGGATAGTTTCAATCTGCCTACCTCTGGGTTATGGGCCCAGCATGCTTCCATTGCAGTACTCTGCTGCACATGTAAGTGCAAGAGATCCTGAAGCACTCACTCATCATGGGAAAGTACCAATGTGTTTCTTCGTTGGTTGATGGAAGAAACATCTTACAAAAACTCTCCAGATTATTGACTTTATTAAGTTTTTCTAGGAAACGTTTTAGATGAATGCTTATTAGCCTTTGTCAGTATGTACTTTTGCAAAGTGTCTCTGTGGCGCAATCAGTTAGTGTGTACGGCTATTAACCAAAAGGTTGGTGGTTCAATCCCACCCAGGGACATATTTGACCTTGTTATCAGATTTTGGTGATCTTTAAGTAGACAAGTCAAATTTCATACCCCCTGTTATGGTGTAGGGTACCTGGCCTTCTCTGATGTAATCAGAGTTAGATTTGATTCAGTGATTTTATAAAAACATCTAGGAAGCACAATTTAGCAGTGGGTTGCAGAGAAAAAGAAATATGCTGGCAAAAAAATCGAATTGTGTGATTTAACAGCTCTTAATTTTCTTGTTTTATTTTCATGCTAACAAATTTGTTCTCTGAAAAGTGTCCACAAAGCCAAGTCTCTGATTAACACCTTTGTAGGGATGGTTTTTCACCTATTACTAAATTAAACTTGCTTCATTGGAAAGGCAGCAAGATGCATCCTCATTTCAATGTCTACTGAAATAATACAGGTTGACACCAGGAAACATTAACGCCACTGCATCCTTGCTGCTTTCTCATGTGGAAGTCTGTTTAATGTGAAAACAAGGTGATATCTAATTAGCACACAGGTAAGGAATTACGAAAATCTTTATTTAAGGGTGAAGATGTTTCTCACAAAATTGTTGCCCCAATGCATCATTGAAATTCAAGCTGGAAAGATGATTTTAATATATCACTTGTACATTTTGTATTGCTCTTCTGGTGACAATGTAGTTTTTTTTTGTCAATTACCATTTTAATAACAGGGTAAAGAAAATTAAGTGGATTTTTGAAAGAAAACTATACTGTCAATATACTATTAAAACAAATTAAAATGGTAAAAGTTATTGTACTTTAAGTAAAAATAAAAGAGCAAAAATATCAATCCCAGTTTTGATTACTTAAATTAACAAAAAAAATGCATATAGCAAAGGATAGTTTCAATCTGCCTACCTCTGGGTTATGGGTCCAGCATGCTTCCATTGCAGTACTCTGCTGCACATGTAAGTGCAAGAGATCCTGAAGCACTCACTCATCATGGGAAAGTACCAATGTGTTTCTTCGTTGGTTGATGGAAGAAACATCTTACAAAAACTCTCCAGATTATTGATTTTTTAATGTTTTTCTAGGAAACGTTCTAGATGTATGCTTATTAGCCTTTGTCAGTATGCACTTTTTGCAAAGTGTCTCTGTGGCGCAATCGGTTAGTGTGTTCGGCTATTAACCAAAAGGTTGGTGGTTCAATCCCACCCAGGGACGTAATTAAACTTGTGATCAGATTTTGGTGATATTTAAGTAGACAAGTCAAAATTTCAAACCCCCTCTTATGGTGTAGGGTACATGGCCTTCTCTGATGTAATCAGAGTTAGATTTGATTCAGTGATTTTATAAAAAACAGCTAGGAAGCACAATTTAGCAGTGGGTTGCAGAGAAAAAAAATATGCTGGCAGAAAAATCCAATCGAGTGATTAAACAGCTCTTCATTTTCTGGCTTTATTTTTTATGCTAACAAATTTGTTCTCTGAAAAGTGTCCACAAAGCCAAGTCTCTGATTAACACCTTTGTAAGGATGGTTTTTCACCTATTACTAAATTAAACTTGCTTCATTGGAAAGGCAGCAAGATGCATCCTCATTTCAATGTCTACTGAAATAATACAAGTTGACACCAGGAAACATTAACGCCACTGCTTCCTTGCTGCTTTCTCATGTGGAAGTCTGTTTAATGTGAAAACAAGGTGATATCTAATTAGCACACAGGTAAGGAATTAAGAAAATCTTTATTTAAGGGTGAAGATGTTTCTCACAAATTTGTTGACCCAATGCATCATTGAAATTCAAGCTGGAAAGATGATTTTAATATATCACTTGTACATTTTGTATTGCTCTTCTGGTGACAATGTAGTTTGTTTTTGTCAATTACCATTTTAATAATAGGGTAAAGAAAATGAAGTGGATTTTTGAAAGAAAACAATACTGTCAATATACTATTAAAACAAATTAAAATGGTAAAAGTTATTGTACTTTAAGTAAAAATAAAAGAGACAAAATATCAATCCCAGTTTTGGATTACTTTAATTAACAAAAAAAAAATGCATATAGCAGAGGATAGTTTCAATCTGCCTACCTCTGGGTTATGGGCCCAGCATGCTTCCATTGCAGTACTCTGCTGCACATGTAAGTGCAAGAGATCCTGAAGCACTCACTCATCATGGGAAAGTACCAATGTGTTTCTTCGTTGGTTGATGGAAGAAACATCTTACAAAAACTCTCCAGATTATTGACTTTTTAAAGTTTTTCTAGGAAACGTTTTAGATGAATGCTTATTAGCCTTTGTCAGTATGGACTTTTGCAAAGTGTCTCTGTGGCGCAATCAGTTAGTATGTATGGCTATTAACCAAAAGGTTGGTGGTTCAATCCCACCCAGGGACCTAATTGACCTTGTTATCAGATTTTGGTGATCTTTAAGTAGACAAGTCAAAATTTCAAACCCCCTGTTATGGTGTAGGGTACCTGGCCTTCTCTGATGTTATCAGAGTTAGATTTGATTCAGTGATTTTATAAAAACAGCTAGGAAGCACAATTTAGCAGTGGGTTGCAGAGAAAAAAAATATGCTGGCAGAAAAATCCAATTGAGTGATTAAACAGCTCTTTATTTTCTGGCTTTATTTTTATGCTAACAAATTTGTTCTCTGAAAAGTGTCCACAAAGCCAAGTCTCTGATTAACACCTTTGTAAGTATGGTTTTTCACCTATTACTAAATTAAACTTGCTTCATTGGAAAGGCAGCAAGATGCATCCTCATTTCAATGTCTACTGAAATAATACAGGTTGACACCAGGAAACATTAACGCCACTGCATCCTTGCTGCTTTCTCATGTGGAAGTCTGTTTAATGTGAAAACAAGGTGATATCTAATTAGCACACAGGTAAGGAATTAAGAAAATCTTTATTTAAGGGTGAAGATGTTTCTCACAAAATCGTTGCCCCAATGCATCATTGAAATTCAAGCTGGAAAGATGATTTTAATATATCACTTGTACATTTTGTATTGCTCTTCTGGTGACAATGTAGTTTGTTTTTGTCAATTACCATTTTAATAATAGGGTAAAGAAAATTAAGTGGATTTTTGAAAGAAAACAATACTGTCAATATACTATTAAAACAAATTAAAATGGTAAAAGTTATTGTACTTTAAGTAAAAATAAAAGAGACAAAATATCAATCCCAGTTTTGGATTACTTTAATTAACAAAAAAAAATGCATATAGCAGAGGATAGTTTCAATCTGCCTACCTCTGGGTTATGGGCCCAGCATGCTTCCATTGCAGTACTCTGCTGCACATGTAAGTGCAAGAGATCCTGAAGCACTCACTCATCATGGGAAAGTACCAATGTGTTTCTTCGTTGGTTGATGGAAGAAACATCTTACAAAAACTCTCCAGATTATTGACTTTTTAAAGTTTTTCTAGGAAACGTTTTAGATGAATGCTTATTAGCCTTTGTCAGTATGGACTTTTGCAAAGTGTCTCTGTGGCGCAATCAGTTAGTATGTACGGCTATTAACCAAAAGGTTGGTGGTTCAATCCCACCCAGGGACCTAATTGACCTTGTTATCAGATTTTGGTGATCTTTAAGTAGACAAGTCAAAATTTCAAACCCCCTGTTATGTTGTAGGGTACCTGGCCTTCTCTGATGTTATCAGAGTTAGATTTGATTCAGTGATTTTATAAAAACAGCTAGGAAGCACAATTTAGCAGTGGGTTGCAGAGAAAAAAAATATGCTGGCAGAAAAATCCAATTGAGTGATTAAACAGCTCTTTATTTTCTGGCTTTATTTTTATGCTAACAAATTTGTTCTCTGAAAAGTGTCCACAAAGCCAAGTCTCTGATTAACACCTTTGTAAGGATGGTTTTTCACCTATTACTAAATTAAACTTGCTTCATTGGAAAGGCAGCAAGATGCATCCTCATTTCAATGTCTACTGAAATAATACAGGTTGACACCAGGAAACATTAACGCCACTGCATCCTTGCTGCTTTCTCATGTGGAAGTCTGTTTAATGTGAAAACAAGGTGATATCTAATTAGCACACAGGTAAGGAATTAAGAAAATCTTTATTTAAGGGTGAAGATGTTTCTCACAAAATCGTTGCCCCAATGCATCATTGAAATTCAAGCTGGAAAGATGATTTTAATATATCACTTGTACATTTTGTATTGCTCTTCTGGTGACAATGTAGTTTGTTTTTGTCAATTACCATTTTAATAATAGGGTAAAGAAAATTAAGTGGATTTTTGAAAGAAAACAATACTGTCAATATACTATTAAAACAAATTAAAATGGTAAAAGTTATTGTACTTTAAGTAAAAATAAAAGAGCCAAAATATCAATCCCAGTTTTGGATTACTTTAATTAACAAACAAAAAAATGCATATAGCAGAGGATAGTTTCAATCTGCCTACCTCTGGGTTATGGGCCCAGCATGCTTCCATTGCTGTACTCTGCTGCACATGTAAGTGCAAGAGATCCTGAAGCACTCACTCATCATGGGAAAGTACCAATGTGTTTCTTCGTTGGTTGATAGAAGAAACATCTTACAAAAACGCTCCAGATTATTGACTTTTTTACGTTTTTCTAGGAAACGTTTTAGATGAATGCTTATTAGCATTTGTCAGTATGTACTTTTGCAAAGTGTCTCTGTGGCGCAATCAGTTAGTGTGTACGGCTATTAACCAAAAGGTTGGTGGTTCAATCCCACCCAGGGACGTAATTGACCTTGTTATCAGATTTTGGTGATCTTTAAGTAGACAAGTCAAATTTCATACCCCCTGTTATGGTGTAGGGTACCTGGCCTTCTCTGATGTAATCAGAGTTAGATTTGATTCAGTGATTTTATAAAAACATCTAGGAAGCACAATTTAGCAGTGGGTTGCAGAGAAAAAGAAATATGCTGGCAAAAAAATCAAATTGCGTGATTAAACAGCTCTTCATTTTCTGGCTTTATTTTTATGCTAACAAATTTGTTCTCTGAAAAGTGTCCACAAAGCCAAGTCTCTGATTAACACCTTTGTAGGGATGGTTTTTCACCTATTACTAAATTAAACTTGCTTCATTGGAAAGGCAGCAAGATGTATCCTCATTTCAATGTCTACTGAAATAATACAGGTTGACACCAGGAAACATTAACGCCACTGCATCCTTGCTGCTTTCTCGTGTGGAAGTCTGTTTAATGTGAAAACAAGGTGATATCTAATTAGCACACAGGTAAGGAATTAAGAAAATCTTTATTTAAGGGTGAAGATGTTTCTCACAAAATTGTTGACCCAATGCATCATTGAAATTCAAGCTGGAAAGATGATTTTAATATATCACTTGTACATTTTGTATTGCTCTTCTGGTGACAATGTAGTTTGTTTTTGTCAATTACCAATTTAATAATAGGGTAAAGAAAATGAAGTGGATTTTTGAAAGAAAACAATACTGTCAATATACTATTAAAACAAATTAAAATGGTAAAAGTTATTGTACTTTAAGTAAAAATAAAAGAGACAAAATATCAATCCCAGTTTTGGATTACTTTAATTAACAAACAAAAAAATGCATATAGCAGAGGATAGTTTCAATCTGCCTACCTCTGGGTTATGGGCCCAGCATGCTTCCATTGCTGTACTCTGCTGCACATGTAAGTGCAAGAGATCCTGAAGCACTCACTCATCATGGGAAAGTACCAATGTGTTTCTTCGTTGGTTGATAGAAGAAACATCTTACAAAAACGCTCCAGATTATTGACTTTTTTAAGTTTTTCTAGGAAACGTTTTAGATGAATGCTTATTAGCATTTGTCAGTATGCACTTTTGCAAAGTGTCTCTGTGGCGCAATCAGTTAGTGTGTACGGCTATTAACCAAAAGGTTGGTGGTTCAATCCCACCCAGGGATGTAATTGACCTTGTTATCAGATTTTGGTGATCTTTAAGTAGACAAGTCAAATTTCATACCCCCTGTTATGGTGTAGGGTACCTGGCCTTCTCTGATGTAATCAGAGTTAGATTTGATTCAGTGATTTTATAAAAACATCTAGGAAGCACAATTTAGCAGTGGGTTGCAGAGAAAAAGAAATATGCTGGCAAAAAAATCAAATTGCGTGATTAAACAGCTCTTCATTTTCTGGCTTTATTTTTATGCTAACAAATTTGTTCTCTGAAAAGTGTCCACAAAGCCAAGTCTCTGATTAACACCTTTGTAGGGATGGTTTTTCACCTATTACTAAATTAAACTTGCTTCATTGGAAAGGCAGCAAGATGTATCCTCATTTCAATGTCTACTGAAATAATACAGGTTGACACCAGGAAACATTAACGCCACTGCATCCTTGCTGCTTTCTCATGTGGAAGTCTGTTTAATGTGAAAACAAGGTGATATCTAATTAGCACACAGGTAAGGAATTAAGAAAATCTTTATTTAAGGGTGAAGATGTTTCTCACAAAATTGTTGACCCAATGCATCATTGAAATTCAAGCTGGAAAGATGATTTTAATATATCACTTGTACATTTTGTATTGCTCTTCTGGTGACAATGTAGTTTGTTTTTGTCAATTACCATTTTAATAATAGGGTAAAGAAAATGAAGTGGATTTTTGAAAGAAAACAATACTGTCAATATACTATTAAAACAAATTAAAATGGTAAAAGTTATTGTACTTTAAGTAAAAATAAAAGAGACAAAATATCAATCCCAGTTTTGGATTACTTTAATTAACAAAAAAAAAATGCATATAGCAGAGGATAGTTTCAATCTGCCTACCTCTGGGTTATGGGCCCAGCATGCTTCCATTGCAGTACTCTGCTGCACATGTAAGTGCAAGAGATCCTGAAGCACTCACTCATCATGGGAAAGTACCAATGTGTTTCTTCGTTGGTTGATGGAAGAAACATCTTACAAAAACTCTCCAGATTATTGACTTTTTAAAGTTTTTCTAGGAAACATTTTAGATGAATGCTTATTAGCCTTTGTCAGTATGGGCTTTTGCAAAGTGTCTCTGTGGCGCAATCAGTTAGTATGTACGGCTATTAACCATAAGGTTGGTGGTTCAATCCCACCCAGGGACCTAATTTCCCTTGTTATCAGATTTTGGTGATCTTTAAGTACACAAGTCAAAATTTCAAACCCCCTGTTACGGTGTAGGGTACCTGGCCTTCTCTGATGTAATCAGAGTTAGATTTGATTCAGTGATTTTATAAAAACAGCTAGGAAGCACAATTTATTTTGTATTCTGTGTTGGTGCATTTGCGGAGGTTTACGCTCCCACACTCCTCTCCGGAACTCGCCGGTGCCGGGTAGAAGAGTGGACAAGTGGGTATTTTGGTTGTCCTTTTCCCTGGCGGTTTTCCGCACATACTCTAGTTTAAAGTTAGTTTTGAGCCCCTGGCTTTGTTGTTTAGTAGAGGGCCCCTTGTTATCACCCTGTCTCGGATTTCTCTTTGTCTCCCATTAAGACCTGAGGGGGCATCAGAGTTGGGCAGACGTAATCCGCCCTTCAAAAGCGGCTGGCATGGGCCCAAGCAACCATAGTCTCGCAAGAGATTTCTGACAGCACGGGCGAGACAACGGAGATAGGGTGCCAGGGGCTATTCCCGTTCCCACTCCCTTTCCAAGCATTACGTTCCAGTACTCAGGTCCTTGCTATAAGATATCCCCAGACCAGAGTATTGGAATCATAACAGGAGAGCAGCCCTGATATATAACAGAGGTGGAAGTTCTATAGGCAGCAGAGACGGAGACCAGCCAGCCAGTCTCCCAGTGCCCTGATCACTACACGCCGCCAGCACAGCATTACAGGAGGGTCCTATAGTGCTGCTCTGAGCTAACAGGTGTGTGTACCAGTGTGCTGCGCCCTGGTGTCTCTGAGAGGGGTGAGGTCACCGTGCCGCTTTAGTATATGGCTTTTCCTTAGTACTGTAAGTTACAGCCCTGCACTAGTAGTGGCAACTCTGCCCTATGTGAACCTGTGAGGTTATTTTCCTATTTACAGAATAACCGGGGAGAAGGCGGCCATATTGCGGCTCTCAAGAGAAGGCACTCTAGTACACCCCCTGCTGGCGGCCACTGCGCAGGCGCAACAAATTGAAATGCCCGATCTCTATAATGGGGCATATTTCTCTTAATTAAAAAAAACCTGTAACTTTCTGAAAAACCACAACCCCAAAAGGCACTTCACAGGGACATGCTCTATCTAATAAAACAAACCCCAAGTCATATATATATATATATATATATATATATAAAATAAGATTTTACTCACCGGTAAATCTATTTCTCGTAGTCCGTAGTGGATGCTGGGACTCCGTAAGGACCATGGGGAATAGCGGCTCCGCAGGAGACTTGGCACAACTAAAGAGAGCTTTAGGACTACCTGGTGTGCACTGGCTCCTCCCCCTATGACCCTCCTCCAGACCTCAGTTAGGATACTGTGCCCGGAAGAGCTGACACTAAGGAAGGATTTTGAATCCCGGGTAAGACTCATACCAGCCACACCAATCACACCGTACAACTCGTGATATTATACCCAGTTAACAGTATGACAACAACGGAGCCTCTGCACAGATGGCTCTCAACAATAACCCTTTTGTTAACAATAACTATGTACAAGTACTTGGGATGGGCGCCCAGCATCCACTACGGACTACGAGAAATAGATTTACCGGTGAGTAAAATCTTATTTTCTCTGACGTCCTAAGTGGATGCTGGGACTCCGTAAGGACCATGGGGATTATATCAAAGCTCCCAAACGGGAGGGAGAGTGCGGATGACTCTGCAGCACCGAATGAGCGAACTCCAGGTCCTCCTCAGCCAGGGTGTCAAACTTGTAAAATTTTGCAAATGTGTTTGACCCCGACCAAGTAGCAGCTCGGCAAAGTTGTAAAGCAGAGACCCCTCGGGCAGCCGCCCAAGAAGAGCCCACCTTCCTCGTGGAATGGGCTTTTACTGATCTAGAATGCGGCAGTCCCGCCGCAGAATGACAGTCCTGTACCACAAATCTGAGGTACTCCTGGTGAGGAGAGTAAATGGGGACATGCAGGTAAGCATCCTTGATGTCCAGTGATACCATGTAACTTGAGATAACCGCCCTGAGCGATTCCATCTTGAACTTGAACCGTTTTATATACGTGTTCAAAGATTTAAAATTTAAAATGGGTCTCACCGAACCGTCCGGTTTCGGTACCACAAACATTGTGGAATAGTAACCCCTTCCTTGTTGAAGGAGGGGTACCTTGACTATCACCTGCTGCAAATACAGCTTGTGAATTTGCCTCTATCACAGCCTCCCTGTCCAAGGGAGATGTTGGCAAGGCAGATTTTAGGAAACGGCGAGGGGGAGACGTCTCGAATTCCAGCTTGAATCCCTGAGACACTACTTGTAGAATCCAGGGATCCACCTGTGAGCAAGCCCACTGATTGCTGAAGCACTTGAGACGGGCCCCCACCGCACCTGGCTCCACCAGTGGAGCCCCAGCGTCATGCTGTGGACTTAGCGGAAGCGGGGGAGGACTTTTGTTCCTGGGAACTGGCTGTATATATATATATATATATATGCACACACACTCATGTATATACATGTATACACAAATACACGTATGTACATGTTTATGTATGTATAATACACTGATAGAGTACATTATATTTATGAATTAATTGCTTCCCGATTCTGCAGCAGCATCATCAGCACCATCAGTGTTACTCACAGTCACTTCACACTGACTGCTGCACAACACATCACTTAATTTCCGGGCCGCCCGCCACCTGGTGAAGAGACATGGGAGATGAAGGACCAGCAGTGCCACGTTGAGCGGAAGTATTGTGAATTAGTTACCCACACACTCCTTGTGACACCTGCTCCCCGTCTGCCCTCCCACCCGCCGCCTGCCATCCGGAACCCGCACTGACAAGTAAGTCTCAGCAGAATGTGTCTGCCGGCGGCTCCCAGTCCCCCCTAGAGGAACACTGCCAGTGGTGTGGCAGCCGCGGCACACTAGGACTGAGAGACCGCAGCGGGAGGAAAGCACGGGTGGGCGGGAGGAGAGCATAGGCGGACATCACCACGTCACATTGCAAGGTGACACCAGTCCCCCCAGTGAGGCCGCCGACGAATGCACTCAGCATAGTATTAGCAGCAGGCAGAGGGGGGGCGGGCGCAGCGGTGGTGGGAGGTACGGAAATGAGCTACAGGCTAGGCTCCACCGGTCACACACTCAGCGATCACTGTGCCACAGCAAGCGTGGCGTGCAGCGGTGATGGACATTAGGGAGTGCCTGTGCGCACCAGGCACCCCCTGTACGCACGCCTATGCGCTACCACCCCCCATATGCCACACTACATCACTATGCTATAGCCCTCCCATATGCTGCACTTCATAGTTACACTATACCCCCCATACAACATACTACATCACCACACTACACTACTCACAATAAAATTAAAACATCCCAGTTCCTCATTCTTAATGAGCTCACGTGAGTTCTCTCCCCAACGGAGCTCCAGACCAAGTAACAATGAAGACACCAGCAGCGTGTAGGGGGCAGGCCTGGTCCACTTGTCAGGAGAGAGCAGTCACTGGAGGGTAAGAAGGGGGTGGGGCCTAGTCCTACAGACGGGAGAGAGCACAGACAGGAGAGAGCAAGGTACAGGGGTAGAAGGGGACGGCTGATGTGAAGAAGGGGGCGGGGCCTATTCTTGCATCCTTTCAAAATTCGACTTTTTAAAATTCGACATTTGACAAATTCGACTTTTCTGCAATGGTACAAATGCGGCAATTCAACAAAAGTATATTCAATTGAAGTTTGTAAATTCGACAACAGTGCTTTTAAACAGTAAATTCGTCATTTTCAATCCGCCACACTTTGCAGGCGGAATCTAATAAAAAATAATATTTTTTTGGGGTAATAGCATATCTATTTATATTAGAAGGGATTAGGTACTTGGTTTGTCTTTTTTGGAGGCACAAGTATTATTTATATATTTTTTAAAAGATTATTATTATTTTTTTTTTTTTTTTAAATGGAATGTGAAAAACCCGGAAAAGAAAAATTGCGTGGGGTCCCCCCTCCAAAGCATAACCAGCCTCGGGCTCTTCGAGCCGGTCCTGGTTCTAAAAATCCGGGGGAAAAACGGACAGGGGATCCCCCGTATTTTTAAAACCAGCTCCGGGCTCTGCGCCTGGTGCTGGTGCAAAAAATACGGGGGACAAAAAGAGTAGGGTCCCCCATTATTTTTACACCAGCATCGGGCTCCACTAGCTGGACAGATAATGCCACAGCCGGGGGTCACTTTTATACAGTGCCCTGCGGCCGTGGCATTAAATATCCAACTAGTCACCCCTGGCCGGGGTACCCTGGGGGAGTGGGGACCCCTTCAATCAAGGGGTCCCCCCCCCAGCCACCCAAGGGCCAGGGGTGAAGCCCGAGGCTGTCCCCCCATCCAAGGGCTGCGGATGGGAGGCTGATAGCCTTGAGAAAATTGAAAGAATATTGTTTTTTCCAGTAGTACTACAAGTCCCAGCAAGCCTCCCCCGCAATCTGGTACTTTGAGAACCACAAGTACCAGCATGCGGGAGAAAAACGGGCCCGCTGGTACCTGTAGTTCTACTGGGGAAAAAATACCCAAATAAAAACAGGACACAGACACAGTGAAAGTATAACTTTATTTCACACCTGCCGACACACACATACTTACCTATGTTGACACGAAGCAGTCGGTCCTCTTCTCCAAGTAGAATCCACGGGTACCTGAAAATAAAAGATAATTATACTCACCTGATCCAGGTTCCAGATTAAATCCACGTACTTGGCAAAACAACAAACCGAACACCCGGACCAGACGGACTGAAAGGGGTCCCATGTTTACACATGGGACCCCTTTCCACGAATGCAGACATCCGAATCTCGCGGGAATCCGACAGCGGGATGATGACGTTCGGGCACGCTCGGGTTAGCCGAGCAAGGCGGGAAGGTTCGAACCTGCCTCGGACCCATGTAAAATGGGTGAAGTTCGGGGGGTCCGGATTCCGACGAACCGAACCCACTCATCACTAGTATGTACGTGTGTGTCAGGTGCCGTGCGCGTACGTACGTGTGTGTCAGGTGTCGTGCGTGTACGTGTGTGTGTGTGTGTGTGTGTCAGGTGGCGCGTACCTACATGTGTGTATGTCAGGTGCTGTGCATGTGTGTACGTACACGCGTGTATGTGTCAGGTGCCGCGCGTGTACGTGTGTGTGTGTGTGTGTGTGTGTGCCAGGAGCCACGCGTGTACATGCGTGAGGGTGTCAGGAGCCGCGCATATACGTACATACGTGTAGGTTTCAGGTGCCGCGCGTATACATACGTGTGTGTGTCAGGAGCCGAGCGTGTACGTACATGTGTGTGTGTCAGGAGCAACGCGCGTGTGTGTCAGGAGCCACACGTGTGCATACGTGTGTGTGTCAGGTGCCACACATGTACGTACGTACGTACGTACGTACGTACGTACGTACGTACGTACGTGTGTGTGTGTGTGTCAGGTGCCGCGCGTGTACGTGTGTGTGTCAAGTGCCGTGTGTGTACGTACGTATGTGTGTGCCTGGAGCCGCGCGTGTACATACATGTGTGTGTGTGTGTCTCAGGTGCTGTACGTGTATGTGTGTGTCTCAGGTGCTGCACGTGTATATGTGTGTATTTCAGGTGCTGCATTTGTATGCGTCAGCTGCCACGTGGGTGTCAGGTGTTGAGCGTGTATGTGTTTGTGTCAGCTGTCGCATCTGTATGTGTGTGACTGTCAGGTGCTGCGCGTGTATGTGTGTGTCAGGTGCTGTTCATGTATGTGGGAGTGGCAGGTGCTGCATGTGTATATATGTGTGAGTTGCAGGTGCTGCGTGTGTATACGAGTGTGTGTGAGGTGCTGCGAGTGTATGTGTGTGTTAGGTGCTCTGAGTGTATATGATTGTGTGTCAGGTGCTGTGCGTGTGTGCGTTAAATGCCACATGTATATATGTGTGTCAGGTGCTGCGTGTGTGTGTGTGTGTGTGTGTGTCAGGTGCTGCATGTTTGTATGTGTGTGTGTGTGTGTGTCAGGTGCTGCATGTCTGTATGTGTGTGTGTGTCAGGCGCTGCATGTCTGTGTGTGTGTGTGTGTGTGTGTCAGGTGCTGCATGTCTGTATATGTGTGTGGGTGTGTCAGGTGATGCATGTCTGTGTGTGTGGGTGTGTCAGGTGATGCATGTGTGTGTGTGTGTGGGTGTGTCAGGTGCTGCATGTCTGTGTGTGTGTGTGGGTGTGTGTGTCTGTCAGGTGCTGCATGTGTGTGTCAGGTGCTGCATGTCTGCGTGTGTGTGTGTCAGGCGCTGTATGTCTGCGTGTGTGTGTCAGGCGCTGCATATCTGTGTCAGGTGCTGTGTGTGTGTGTGTGTGTGTGTGTGTGTGTGTGTGTGCGTGTCTGTCAGGTGCTGCGTATCTGCGTGTGTGTCAGGCGCTGCGTGTGTGTCAGGCGCTGCGTGTGTGTCAGGCGCTGCGTGTGTGTCAGGCGCTGCGTGTCTGCGTGTGTGTCAGGCGCTGCGTGTCTGCGTGTGTGTCAGGCGCTGCGTGTGTGTCAGGCGCTGCGTGTGTGTCAGGCGCTGCGTGTCTGCGTGTGTGTCAGGCGCTGCGTGTCTGCGTGTGTGTCAGGCGCTGCGTGTGTGTCAGGCTCTGCGTGTGTGTCAGGCGCTGCGTGTGTGTCAGGCGCTGCGTGTGTGTCAGGCGCTGCGTGTCTGCGTGTGTGTCAGGCGCTGCGTGTCTGTGTGTCAGGTGCTGCGTGTGTGTGTCAGGTGCTGCGTGTGTGTGTGTGTCAGATGCTGCGTGTCTGCGTGTGTGTCAGGTGCTGCGTGTGAGCATGTCAGGTGCTGCGTGTGTCAGGAGCATGTGAGTGTCAGGTGCGTGTGTGTGTCAGGCGCTGCGTGTGTCAGGCGCTGCGTGTGTCAGGCGCTGCCTGTGCGTGTGTGTCAGGCGCTGCCTGTGCGTCAGGCGCTGCGTGTCTGTGTGTGTCAGGCGCTGCGTGTCTGTGTGTGTCAGGCACTGCGTGTCTGTGTGTCAGGCGCTGCGTGTGTGTCAGGCGTTGCCTGTGCGTGTGTGCCAGGCGCTGCCTGTGCGTGTGTGCCAGGCGCTGCCTGTGCGTGTGTGCCAGGCGCCGCGTGTGCGTCAGGTGCCGCGTGTGAGTCAGGCGCCGCGTGTGCGTCAGGCGCCGCGTGTCTATGTGCGTCAGGCGCCGCGTGTGAGTGTGTGCGTGTGTGTCAGGTCCGTGTGAGTGTCAGGTGCTGCGTCTGTGTGTGCGTGTGTCAGGTGCTGCGTGTGTGTCAGGTGCTGCGTGTGAGTGTGTGCGCGTGTGTCAGGTCCGTGTGAGTGTCAGGTGCTGTGTGTGTGTGTGTGTCAGGTGCTGTGTGTGTGCGTGTGTGTGTGTGTGTGTGTCAGGTGCTGTGTGTGTGCCTGTGTGTCAGGCGCTGCATATGCGTATGCGTGTCAGGCGTTGCATGTCTGTGTGTGTCAGGCGCTGCGTGTCTGGGGGGGGGTGGCCGGACACACAGCAGAGAGGGGGGGTGGCTGGACACACAGCAGAGAGGGGAGGGTGACCGGACACACGGCAGGGAGGGGAGGGGGTAGGGGGTGGCCGAACACAGCGGGAAGAGGGGGAGTTGCCGAACACACAGCAGGGGAGGGGAGGGGATGGTGGCCAGACAAACAGCAGGGGAGGGGAGGGGGGGGAGGGTAGGCCGGACACACAGCAGGTGAGGGGGGGGGGGGTGGCTGGACACACAGCAGGGAGGGGGGGTAGGCGGACACACAGCAGGGGAGGGGAGGGTGGCCGGACAAACAGCAGGGAGGGGGGGGTAGGCCGGACACACAGCAGGGGAGGGGGGGTGGCTGGACACACAGCAGGTGAGGGGGGGGGGGCTGGACACACAGCAGGTGAGGGGGGGTTGGACACACAGCAGGTGAGGGGGGGGGGGCTGGACACACAGCAGGTGAGGGGGGGGGGGCTGGACACACAGCAGGTGAGGGGGGGCTGGACACACAGCAGGTGAGGGGGGGGTGGACACACAGCAGGTGAGGGGGGGGCTGGACACACAGCAGGTGAGGGGGGGGGCTGGACACACAGCAGGTGAGGGGGGGGGGCTGGACACACAGCAGGTGAGGGGGGGAGGCTGGACACGCAGCAGGTGAGGGGGGGGCTGGACACGCAGAAGGGGAGGGGGGGGGGTAGGCCGGACACACAGCAGAGGAGGGGAGGGTGGCCGGACACACAGCAGAGGAGGGGAGGGTGGCCGGACACACAGCAGGGGAGGGGAGGGTGGCCGGACACACAGCAGGGGAGTGGAGGGTGGCCGGACAAACAGCAGGGAGGGGGGGGGGGTAGGCCGGACACACAGCAGGGGAGGAGGGGGGGGCTGGACACACAGCAGGTGAGGGGGGGGTAGGCCGGACACACAGCAGGGAGGGGGGGGTAGGCCGCCGGACACACAGCAGGGGAGGGGAGGGTGGCCGGACAAACAGCAGGGGAGGGGGGGTAGGCCGGACACACAGCAGGTGAGGGGGGGGGGGTGGCTGGACACACAGCAGGTGAGGGGGGGTCTGGACACACAGCAGGGAGGGGGGGGGGTAGGCCGGACAAACAGCAGGGAGGGGGGGGTAGGCCGGACACACAGCAGGGTGGGGGGGGGGGCTGGACACACAGCAGGGGGGGGGGTAGGCCGGACACACAGCAGGTGAGGGGGGGGGGTGGCTGGACACACAGCAGGGAGGGGGGGGGGTAGGCCGGACACACAGCAGGTGAGGGGGGGGGGGGCTGGACACACAGCAGGTGAGGGGGGGGCTGGACACACAGCAGGTGAGGGGGGGTAGGCCGGACACACAGCAGGTGAGGGGGGGGGGTGGCTGGACACACAGCAGGGAGGGAAGGGGGTAGGGGGGTGGCCTTATTATAATAACCGTGTGGGGGAGGAGTCTGCGGCGGTGGGTGAATGAGATGTGGGGGCAGGCTGCTAAGGGTGCAGGGGAGGAGGGGGAAGGGAGCCGGATGGATCTGAATGTGAGCCGCACGTAAGGGACCATACTGATCCTCCCCACCTCAGCCCGCTGGTGCTGCTGCTGCTGCCTGACTTCTTCCGTGCAGCACAGCTGTCTTCTCCGGCTGCCGCTCCCGCACCCGCTTCAGGTGTGGGGGTACCACACCGCTCAGTAGGCATTATAGAGATGAGCGCCTGAAATTTTTCGGGTTTTGTGTTTTGGTTTTGGGTTCGGTTCCGCGGCCGTGTTTTGGGTTCGAACGCGTTTTGGCAAAACCTCACCGAATTTTTTTTGTCGGATTCGGGTGTGTTTTGGATTCGGGTGTTTTTTTCAAAAAACACTAAAAAACAGCTTAAATCATAGAATTTGGGGGTCATTTTGATCCCAAAGTATTATTAACCTCAAAAACCATAATTTACACTCATTTTCAGTCTATTCTGAATACCTCACACCTCACAATATTATTTTTAGTCCTAAAATTTGCACCGAGGTCGCTGTGTGAGTAAGATAAGCGACCCTAGTGGCCGACACAAACACCGGGCCCATCTAGGAGTGGCACTGCAGTGTCACGCAGGATGTCCCTTCCAAAAAACCCTCCCCAAACAGCACATGACGCAAAGAAAAAAAGAGGCGCAATGAGGTAGCTGTGTGAGTAAGATTAGCGACCCTAGTGGCCGACACAAACACCGGGCCCATCTAGGAGTGGCACTGCAGTGTCACGCAGGATGGCCCTTCCAAAAAACCCTCCCCAAACAGCACATGACGCAAAGAAAAAAAGAGGCGCAATGAGGTAGCTGTGTGAGTAAGATTAGCGACCCTAGTGGCCGACACAAACACCGGGCCCATCTAGGAGTGGCACTGCAGTGTCACGCAGGATGTCCCTTCCAAAAAACCCTCCCCAAACAGCACATGACGCAAAGAAAAAAAGAGGCGCAATGAGGTAGCTGTGTGAGTAAGATTAGCGACCCTAGTGGCCGACACAAACACCGGGCCCATCTAGGAGTGGCACTGCAGTGTCACGCAGGATGTCCCTTCCAAAAAACCCTCCCCAAACAGCACATGACGCAAAGAAAAAAAGAGGCGCAATGAGGTAGCTGACTGTGTGAGTAAGATTAGCGACCCTAGTGGCCGACACAAACACCGGGCCCATTTAGGAGTGGCACTGCAGTGTCACGCAGGATGTCCCTTCCAAAAAACCCTCCCCAATCAGCACATGATGCAAAGAAAAAGAAAAGAAAAAAGAGGTGCAAGATGGAATTGTCCTTGGGCCCTCCCACCCACCCTTATGTTGTATAAACAAAACAGGACATGCACACTTTAACCAACCCATCATTTCAGTGACAGGGTCTGCCACACGACTGTGACTGATATGACGGGTTGGTTTGGACCCCCCCCAAAAAAGAAGCAATTAATCTCTCCTTGCACAAACTGGCTCTACAGAGGCAAGATGTCCACCTCATCATCACCCTCCGATATATCACCGTGTACATCCCCCTCCTCACAGATTATCAATTCGTCCCCACTGGAATCCACCATCTCAGCTCCCTGTGTACTTTGTGGAGGCAATTGCTGCTGGTCAATGTCTCCGCGGAGGAATTGATTATAATTCATTTTAATGAACATCATCTTCTCCACATTTTCTGGATGTAACCTCGTACGCCGATTGCTGACAAGGTGAGCGGCGGCACTAAACACTCTTTCGGAGTACACACTTGTGGGAGGGCAACTTAGGTAGAATAAAGCCAGTTTGTGCAAGGGCCTCCAAATTGCCTCTTTTTCCTGCCAGTATAAGTACGGACTGTGTGACGTGCCTACTTGGATGCGGTCACTCATATAATCCTCCACCATTCTATCAATGTTGAGAGAATCATATGCAGTGACAGTAGACGACATGTCCGTAATCGTTGTCAGGTCCTTCAGTCCGGACCAGATGTCAGCATCAGCAGTCGCTCCAGACTGCCCTGCATCACCGCCAGCGGGTGGGCTCGGAATTCTGAGCCTTTTCCTCGCACCCCCAGTTGCGGGAGAATGTGAAGGAGGAGATGTTGACAGGTCGCGTTCCGCTTGACTTGACAATTTTGTCACCAGCAGGTCTTTCAACCCCAGCAGACTTGTGTCTGCCGGAAAGAGAGATCCAAGGTAGGCTTTAAATCTAGGATCGAGCACGGTGGCCAAAATGTAGTGCTCTGATTTCAACAGATTGACCACCCGTGAATCCTTGTTAAGCGAATTAAGGGCTCCATCCACAAGTCCCACATGCCTAGCGGAATCGCTCCGTGTTAGCTCCTCCTTCAATGTCTCCAGCTTCTTCTGCAAAAGCCTGATGAGGGGAATGACCTGACTCAGGCTGGCAGTGTCTGAACTGACTTCACGTGTGGCAAGTTCAAAGGGCATCAGAACCTTGCACAACGTTGAAATCATTCTCCACTGCGCTTGAGACAGGTGCATTCCACCTACTATATCGTGCTCAATTGTATAGGCTTGAATGGCCTTTTGCTGCTCCTCCAACCTCTGAAGCATATAGAGGGTTGAATTCCACCTCGTTACCACTTCTTGCTTCAGATGATGGCAGGGCAGGTTCAGTAGTTTTTGGTGGTGCTCCAGTCTTCTGTACGTGGTGCCTGTACGCCGAAAGTGTCCAGCAATTCTTCTGGCCACCGACAGCATCTCTTGCACGCCCCTGTCGTTTTTTAAAAAATTCTGCACCACCAAATTCAAGGTATGTGCAAAACATGGGACGTGCTGGAATTTGCCCATATTTAATGCACACACAATATTGCTGGCGTTGTCCGATGCCACAAATCCACAGGAAAGTCCAATTGGGGTAAGCCATTCCGCGATGATCTTCCTCAGTTGCCGTAAGAGGTTTTCAGCTGTGTGCGTATTCTGGAAAGCGGTGATACAAAGCGTAGCCTGCCTAGGAAAGAGTTGGCGTTTGCGAGATGCTGCTACTGGTGCCGCCGCTGCTGTTCTTGCGGCGGGAGTCCATACATCTACCCAGTGGGCTGTCACAGTCATATAGTCCTGACCCTGCCCTGCTCCACTTGTCCACATGTCCGTGGTTAAGTGGACATTGGGTACAACTGCATTTTTTAGGACACTGGTGAGTCTTTTTCTGACGTCCGTGTACATTCTCGGTATCGCCTGCCTAGAGAAGTGGAACCTAGATGGTATTTGGTAACGGGGGCACACTGCCTCAATAAATTGTCTAGTTCCCTGTGAACTAACGGCGGATACCGGACGCACGTCTAACACCAACATAGTTGTCAAGGCCTCAGTTATCCGCTTTGCAGCAGGATGACTGCTGTGATATTTCATCTTCCTCGCAAAGGACTGTTGAACAGTCAATTGCTTACTGGAAGTAGTACAAGTGGGCTTACGACTTCCCCTCTGGGATGACCATCGACTCCCAGCAGCAACAACAGCAGCGCCAGCAGCAATAGGTGTTACACGCAAGGATGCATCGGAGGAATCCCAGGCAGGAGAGGAATCGTCAGAATTGCCAGTGACATGGCCTGCAGGACTATTGGCATTCCTGGGGAAGGAGGAAATTGACACTGAGGGAGTTGGTGGGGTGGTTTGCGTGAGCTTGGTTACAAGAGGAAGGGATTTACTGGTCAGTGGACTGCTTCCGCTGTCACCCAAAGTTTTTGAACTTGTCACTGACTTATTATGAATGCGCTGCAGGTGACGTATAAGGGAGGATGTTCCGAGGTGGTTAACGTCCTTACCCCTACTTATTACAGCTTGACAAAGGGAACACACGGCTTGACACCTGTTGTCCGCATTTCTGGTGAAATACCTCCACACCGAAGAGCTGATTTTTTTGGTATTTTCACCTGGCATGTCAACGGCCATATTCCTCCCACGGACAACAGGTGTCTCCCCGGGTGCCTGACTTAAACAAACCACCTCACCATCAGAATCCTCCTGGTCAATTTCCTCCCCAGCGCCAGCAACACCCATATCCTCCTCATCCTGGTGTACTTCAACACTGACATCTTCAATCTGACTATCAGGAACTGGACTGCGGGTGCTCCTTCCAGCACTTGCAGGGGGCGTGCAAATGGTGGAAGGCGCATGCTCTTCACGTCCAGTGTTGGGAAGGTCAGGCATCGCAACCGACACAATTGGACTCTCCTTGTGGATTTGGGATTTCGAAGAATGCACAGTTCTTTGCTGTGCTGCTTTTGCCAGCTTGAGTCTTTTCATTTTTCTAGCGAGAGGCTGAGTGCTTCCATCCTCATGTGAAGCTGAACCACTAGCCATGAACATAGGCCAGGGCCTCAGCCGTTCCTTGCCACTCCGTGTCGTAAATGGCATATTGGCAAGTTTACGCTTCTCCTCCGACAATTTTATTTTAGGTTTTGGAGTCCTTTTTTTTCTGATTTTTGGTGTTTTGGATTTGACATGCTCTGTACTATGACATTGGGCATCGGCCTTGGCAGACGACGTTGCTGGCATTTCATCGTCTCGGCCATGACTAGTGACAGCAGCTTCAGCACGAGGTGGAAGTGGATCTTGATCTTTCCCTAATTTTGGAACCTCAACATTTTTGTTCTCCATATTTTAATAGGCACAACTAAAAGGCACCTCAGGTAAACAATGGAGATGGATACTAGTATACAATTATGGACTGCCTGCCGAGTGCAGACACAGAGGTAGCCACAGCCGTGAACTACCGTACTGTACTGTGTCTGCTGCTAATATAGACTGGTTGATAAAGAGATGTCTATGTAACTATGTATGTATAAAGAAGAAAGAAAAAAAAACCACGGTTAGGTGGTATACAATTATGGACGGACTGCCTGCCGAGTGCAGACACAGAGGTAGTCACAGCCGTGAACTACCGTACTGTACTGTGTCTGCTGCTAATAATATAGACTGGTTGATAAAGAGATGTCGTAGTAGTATGTATGTATAAAGAAGAAAGAAAAAAAAACCACGGTTAGGTGGTATACAATTATGGACGGACTGCCTGCCGAGTGCAGACACAGAGGTAGCCACAGCCGTGAACTACCGTACTGTACTGTGTCTGCTGCTAATATAGACTGGTTGATAAAGAGATGTCTATGTAACTATGTATGTATAAAGAAGAAAGAAAAAAAAACCACGGTTAGGTGGTATACAATTATGGACGGACTGCCTGCCGAGTGCAGACACAGAGGTAGCCACAGCCGTGAACTACCGTACTGTACTGTGTCTGCTGCTAGTATAGACTGGTTGATAAAGAGATGTCTATGTAACTATGTATGTATAAAGAAGAAAGAAAAAAAAACCACGGTTAGGTGGTATACAATTATGGACGGACTGCCTGCCGAGTGCAGACACAGAGGTAGCCACAGCCGTGAACTACCGTACTGTACTGTGTCTGCTGCTAATATAGACTGGTTGATAAAGAGATGTCTATGTAACTATGTATGTATAAAGAAGAAAGAAAAAAAAAACACGGTTAGGTGGTATACAATTATGGACGGACTGCCTGCCGAGTGCAGACACAGAGGTAGCCACAGCCGTGAACTACCGTACTGTACTGTGTCTGCTGCTAATATAGACTGGTTGATAAAGAGATGTCTATGTAACTATGTATGTATAAAGAAGAAAGAATAAAAAACCACGGTTAGGTGGTATACAATTATGGACGGACTGCCTGCCGAGTGCAGACACAGAGGTAGCCACAGCCGTGAACTACCGTACTGTACTGTGTCTGCTGCTAATATAGACTGGTTGATAAAGAGATGTCGTAGTAGTATGTATGTATAAAGAAGAAAAAAAAACCACGGTTAGGTGGTATACAATTATGGACGGACTGCCTGCCGAGTGCAGACACAGAGGTAGCCACAGCCGTGAACTACCGTACTGTGTCTGCTGCGACTGGATGATAAATGATATAAAAAATATATATATATCACTACTGCAGCCGGACAGGTATATATTATATATTATATAATGACGGACCTGCTGGACACTGTCTGTCAGCAGAATGAGTTTTATTTTTATAGAATAAAAAAAACAACAACACACAAGTGAAGTCACACGACGAGTGTTTAACTTTTTCAGGCAATCACAATATAAGTATACTACTAACTATACTGGTGGTCAGTGTGGTCAGGTCACTGGTCAGTCACACTGGCAGTGGCACTCCTGCAGCAAAAGTGTGCACTGTTTAATTTTAATATAATATTATGTACTCCTGGCTCCTGCTATAACCTATAACTGGCACTGCAGTGCTCCCCAGTCTCCCCCACAATTATAAGCTGTGTGAGCTGAGCAGTCAGACAGATATATAATATATATAGATGATGCAGCACACTGGGCTGAGCCTGAGCAGTGCACACAGATATGGTATGTGACTGAGTCACTGTGTGTATCGCTTTTTTCAGGCAGAGAACGGATATATTAAATAAACTGCACTGTCTGGTGGTCACTCACTATATAATATTATGTACTCCTGGCTCCTGCTATAACCTATAACTGGCACTGCAGTGCTCCCCAGTCTCCCCCACAATTATAAGCTGTGTGAGCTGAGCAGTCAGACAGATATATAATATATATAGATGATGCAGCACACTGGGCTGAGCCTGAGCAGTGCACACAGATATGGTATGTGACTGAGTCACTGTGTGTATCGCTTTTTTCAGGCAGAGAACGGATATATTAAATAAACTGCACTGTCTGGTGGTCACTCACTAGTAAACTCTCTGCACTCTCTACACTTCTACAGTACTCCTCCTAGTCCTAAGCTCCAGTAAATCTCTCTCTCTTATAATCTAAATGGAGAGGACGCCAGCCACGTCTTCTCCCTATCAATCTCAATGCACGTGTGAAAATGGCGGCGACGCGCGGCTCCTTATATAGAATCCGAGTCACGCGATAGAATCCGAGCCTCGCGAGAATCTGACAGCGTCATGATGACGTTCGGGCGCGCTCGGGTTAACCGAGCAAGGCGGGAAGATCCGAGTCGCTCGGATCCGTGTAAAAAAAGCTGAAGTTCGGGCGGGTTCGGATTCCGAGGAACCGAACCCGCTCATCTCTAGTAGGCAAGCGCTGTCAGTCAGGAGTCAGCGCTGCACCGGATGTCTCTTCTGGATGTCCTCTGACTTTCTCCTGCGGCGCAACTCCAGCTATTCCTCCCGCTGCGGCTCCCACTTCGGGTAAGGGGACCATATTGCTCAGTAGTGAGCACTTTCGGTAAGCCTGCGGCTGGCTATGCCGCTACCCCTCTCCTCCACAGTCCTAATGGGTCGCTGCAGTCTGTAAGGGACCGCAGGTGCACACACCCAGGAACCGCTGGCTCTCCTCCCGCCGCCAGCAGCTACTTTTATAACCTCAGCCTGCACGAGACCCCTTCCCTCACTCACTCTCGCTCTCCTGGCGGCCACTGCGCAGCCGCAACAAATTGAAAAGCCCTATCTCTATAATGGGGCATATTTCTCTTAATTAAAAAAACCCTATAACTTTCTGAAAAACCACAACCCCAAAAGGCACTACACTGGGGCATACTCTATCTAGTAAAACAAACCCCAAGTCTTAATTCGTCCTCTATCCGGAGTTATGCCTTTCCAAAAAATATCTAATTCACTCTATAGGAAAACGGTGTCAAAAAGCCACAAAGGAAGTCACAGAAAAAAACTGACAGTTGGAAATTTAGGTTACTCCCAATTCCTCATTTTTTATTATTTTGCCCTGAAATTTGGCATGCAGCACCGGGTGACGATTCTACACGCCCATGCCAAATTTCAGCTCAGTACGTCCAATCAGTTTTGAGGTGTAGCCCCTCAAACACCATGCCCCCATCTCAGAAGTTCCCTATGGGAGAATTCCGTTTGTTCGATTCAGCCTTAATATAAGGGCACGGCCGTGCCCTTATAATATCTATCTATCTATCTATCTATCTATCTATCTATCTATCTATCTATCTATCTATCTATCGTATGTGTGTGTATATATACATCTATACATACATGCGCTAACACCTGGACATACACTGATGTACCCACACCTAATATCCATACATACACGCCCTGACACCTGGACATACACCAACATTCCCACACCTGCATCTATACATACACATGCTGACACCTGGACATACACCAACATACAAGCACCTGCATCTATATATACACGCGCTGACAAATGGACATACACCGACGTACCCACACTTGCATCTATACATACATGCACTGACATCTGGACATACAAGCACCTGCATCTATACATACACGCGCTGACACCTGAACCTACACTGACCTTCCCACACCTGCATCTATACATACACATTCTGACACCTGGACATACACAGACGTACCCACACCTGCATCTATACATACACGCGTTGACACCTGGACGTACACTGACGTACACACACCTACATCTATATATGCATGGATGCAAATGTGGGTACGTCTGTATACGTCCAGGTGTTAGCATGTGTATGTATAGATGTTAGGTGTGGGTACATCAGTGTATGTCCAGGTGTCAGCACATGTATGTATAGATTCACATGTGGGTAAGCCGGTGTACGTCCACGTGTCAGCATGTGTAGGTATAGATGCAGGTGTGGGTACGTTGGTGTACGTTTAGGGGTCAGCGTGTTAATGTATAGATGTTGGTGTGTGTATGTCAGTGTACGTACAGATATAGGTGTGTGTGTGTATGTATGTATGTATGTATGTATATGTATAGAGGAAGGTGTGATACATACATATAACACATACATGATAGATACATACATATATCACACACACGATAGATAGATAGATAGATAGATAGATAGATAAAACACATACATACAAGATAGATACATACATACATACATACATGATAGATACATATATATACACACACATACGATAGATAGATAGATAGATAGATAGATAGATAGATAGATAGATAGATAGATAGATAGATAGATAGATAGATAGATAGATAGATAGATAGATAGAATGATAGATACATATATATACACACACATACGATAGATAGATAGATAGATAGATAGATAGATAGATAGATAGATAGATAGATAGATAGATAGACAGATAGATAGATACATACATATATATATATATATATATCACAAACATATATGATTCATACATATATCACACACACATACATGATACATACATGAGAAAGACCTGGGATGGTGATGAGGCCAGGGCCCCCTGCTGATGTTGCGTTGAGGAAGGCAGTGTTCCAGGGCGGATGCCAGTCGGGGAGAGCGCCGCGCAGCCCTGGAAAAATACTGCTGAGGAGCTACATCTGGAAGAGCCCCTGGGAGGGAGAGTGCCACATGCCCCATCCTGCGCGGCAGACTCTGCAGGCCTGCACATGGGAAGGGAGGTCTCTGGCCACACGTACTCACCCTTCTGCTGAAGCCCCGCTGCTGTCCCCATCAGCGCTCTCCAGCGGGGAGCGGGGCCAGGATGAACCTCAACCTGTGAGAACTATCTTCATGATCAAGAGATCTCATATGCAAGATAAGTATGTGTTGGGATAGGGCTGGGGAGGGTGGCTGCTCGGGCACACCCCCGTCAAGTTAAGGAGATTTAACTGAGGAAGCACAAGGGAACTCTCGTCTGGGGACAACAACTGCAGGGAGACCACATCTTTTCAGATGAACATGGGAGGGCGGAAGGCTGCCTAATACTGAAGCACCCTCAGACATTAAACCATATGCAACAACTATTGCAAGCATTCCTGGGGGAAGGTCTGCAGCAGACGGATTTGCATACGGTGATGTCATCCAAGCAGTGGGCCAAAGTTGGCTGGAACCCTCATCTGTATATGAAAAGAGAAAAGGGGCATGCAGGGCATGGCGGCCTTTTGCGGCGCTTGGATAACCCCAAGTTTGCATTAAACACCCCCACCCTCCTTCGGTGTGGGGCTCATGTTGGCCATGCCCAAGCCCCTGAAGCATTCAAGCTGATTTCTTGCAGCAGCTGGGCACTGTAACAGCTTCAGAGCTGCTCTACAAGACAAGTAAAAGGGTGTGGGCCCTGCAGCACCACCTGTAGTTTGCATACACACATATATAGGACAGCATCTCTTATATGCCCCAGGGTCAATAAAATAGTATCCTTGTCTAGGCTATCCATCCCCTCAGATAAGGTATTTGTCCATGCCGCTACAGCACTACACACCCAGGCCGACGCAATTGCCGGTCTGAGTAAGGTACCTGAATGTGTATAAATGGACTTCAGGGTAATCTCCTGTTTGCGGTCAGCACACTCTTTGAGGGTAGCCGTATCCTGGGACGGGAGGGCTACCTTCTTGGATAAGCGTGTTAATGCTTTGTCCACCCTAGGGGAGGATTCCCATCGTAACCTATCCGTTGATGGGAAAGGATACGCCATAAGAATCCTTTTGGAAATCTGCAGTCTTTTATCTGGAGATTCCCAAGCTTTTTCACATAACTCGTTCAGCTCGTGTGAGGGGGGAAAGGTTACCTCAGGCTTCTTTCCCTTGTACATATGTACCCTCTTGTCAGCGTCAGGGGGTTCCTCTGTGATGTGCAAAACATCTTTTATTGCCATAATCATAAATCGAATGGATTTTGCCAATTTTGGCTGTAACTTTGCATCATCGTAATCGACACTGGAGTCAGAATCCGTGTCGGTATCTGTGTCAACAATCTGGGATAGTGGGCGCTTATGAGACCCTGACAGTCCCTGCAACATAGGATCAGGCATGGGTTGAAACCCTGACTGTCCCAAAGCTTCTGCCTTGTCTAATCTTTTGTGCAATGAGTTTACACTAGCATTTAAAACATTCCACATATCCATCCAATCAGCTGTCGGCGGAGACACCACATTCATTTGCTCCCGCTCCTCTCTAATATAGCCTTCTTCCTCAGACATGTCGACACACGTGTACCGACACACTTCACACACAGGGAATGCTTTTTCTGAAGACAGTTTCCCCACAAGGCCCTTTGGAGAGACAGAGAGTGAGTATGCCAGCACACCCCCCAGCGCTATATAACCCAGGAATAAAACAGTAACTTAATGTTTGCCCAGTAGTGCTGCTGTATGTAATTTGCGAATTATGTGCCCCCCCCCCCCTCTTTTCAACCCTCTTGTCTAACGTGGTATAAGCAGGGTAGAGTCCGGGGAGCTTCCTCTCAGCGGTGCTGTGGAGAAAAAATGGCGCTGGTGAGTGCTGAGGGAGAAGCCCCGCCCCCTCGGAGGCGGGCTTCTGTCCCGCTTAAACTGTAAAATTGGTGGGGGCTTATACATATATAAAGTGCCCAGCTGTATATATGTTATATTTTTGCGAAAGAGGTTTATATTGCTGCCCAGGGCGCCCCCCCTGCGCCCTGCACCCTTACAGTGACCGGAGTATGTGAGGTGTATGGGAGCAAAGGCGCACAGCTGCAGTGCTGTGCGTTACCTCAGTGAAGATCATGAAGTCTTCTGCCGCCTCTGAAGTCTTCTTTTCTTCTCATACTCACCCGGCTTCTATCTTCCGGCTCTGCGAGGGGGACGGCGGCGCGGCTCTGGGACGGACGGCGAGGGTGAGATCCTGCGTACCAATCCCACTGGAGCTAATGGTGTCCAGTAGCCTAAGAAGCAGGACCTTGCAACTCAGAGAGTAGGGCTGCTTCTCTCCCCTCAGTCCCTCGATGAGGGAGTCTGTTGCCAGCAGTGCTCCCTGAAAATTAAAAACCTAACAAAATACTTTCTGTCAGAAAGCTCAGGAGAGCTCCTGAAAAGCACCCAGTCTCCACTGGGTACAGTATCAAACTGAGGTCTGGAGGAGGGGCATAGAGGGAGGAGCCAGTGCACACCCAGAACTAAAGTCTTTCTTAAAGTGCCCATGTCTCCTGCGGAGCCCGTCTATGCCCATGGTCCTTACGGAGTCCCCAGCATCCTCTAGGACGTTAGAGAAAATAGGATTTTAATACTTACCGGTAAATCCTTTTCTCTTAGTCCGTAGAGGATGCTGGGCACCCGTTCCAGTGCGTACTGTGTCTGCAGTTATTAAATGGCCCTTAACTCCAGAACATTTATGTGGAGATGAAAACATCCAAGGAAGACTTGACCATCTTCCTTGGATGTTTTCCCCCTGTGTGACTGCTCTCCAGCCTCAGAGGGTTGCATCCGTGGTCCCTAGGATCCCGTCCTGGATCCCGAACCATCGCCCCTCTAGGTGGTGAGAACTGTGCAGCCACCAATGGAGTGAGATTCTTGTCTTGGAAGACAGGATTATCCTCCGGTGCATGTGTAGGTGGGATCCGGACCACTTGTCCAACAGGTCCCACTGGAACACTCTGGCATGGAACCTGCCAAACTGAATGGCCTCGTAGGCCGCAACCATCTTCCCCAGCAACTGAATGCATTGATGGATTAACACTCTTGCTGGTTTCAATTTGTTTGACCAGACTCTGGATCTCCAGAGCCTTTCCACTAGAAGAAAACCTCTTCTGTGTCCAGTATTACTCCCAAAAACAACATCCGCGTCATTGGGACCAACTGCGATTTTGGCAAGTTTAGGAGCCAACCATGTTGTTGAAGAACTGTCAGGGAGAGTAGATGTTTTGCACCAACTGGTCCCTGGATCTCGCCTTTATCAGGAGATCATCCAAGTACGGGATAATTGTGACTCCTTGCTTGCGAAGGAGAACCATCATTTCCGCCATCACCCTGGTGAAAATCCTCGGAGCCGTGGACAGACCAAACGGCAACGTCTGAAATTGGTAATGACAATCCTGAATTGCAAACCTCAGGTAGCTTGATGCAGTGGCTAAATGGGAACATATAAGTAGGCATCCTTTATGTCTACCAAAACCATGAAATCTCCTTTATCCCCCGGACTGGAGATCACTACCCTGAGAGATTCCATCTTGAAATTGAATTTCTTTAGGTAGAAATTAAGGGATTTCAGATTTAAGATTGGTCTGACTGAGCCGTCCGGCTTCGGGACCACGAAGAGGCTTGAATAAAAACCTTCTCCCTGCTGACTAAGGCTGATTTGAACAATCGGTGAGGGGGAACGTCTTGAAACCGCAGTTTGTACCCTTGGGACACTATTTGTAAAGCCCACGAGTCCAGGTCCGAATGAATCCAGAACTGACTGAAGAGTTTTAGACGTGCCCCCCACTGGTGCGGGCTCCTGCAAGAGAGCCCCAGCGTCATGCAGTGGATTTGGCAAAAGCAGAGGACGATCTCTGCTCCTGCGATCTTGAAGAGGCTACAGACCTCTTCCCTCTTTTCCTTCCTCTACCTGCAAAGAAAGGGGAATCTTAACTTCTTGCATATCTATTGGGCCGAAATGACTGCGTCAGATAATGATGCGTCTTCATCCGTTGAGAGGGAACATAGGGCAAGAAGGATGACTTACCTGCGGGAGCTGCCGAGATCAAATTAACTAGGCCGTCGCCAAACAAGGCTTCACCTTCATAGGGAAGAGACTCCCTTTCTTCTTGGAGTCAGCATCAGCATTCCCTTGGTGAATCCACAATGCCCTCCTATCCGAGACTGCCATGAAATTGGCCCGTGAGCACTTGTGCCCGGTGTAGGATTTTTAAATATGTGTAGTTTACTGTATGCAAAGGTTTAAAACCTTTTAGGAACTGAGATCTAAGGTGTATTACATGTAGTTTAAAAAAAACAAAAAAGGTTTATTTTATGGCAGTAGTTTCCAAACTGGGGTTCTTGCACTGGTAGCATAGTTTGGTGGTCCAGGACCAATTAAAATTATTTATACTTTATTAAATTGGCAAAACCATTCCCTCACAACATAACTGAACCTGAGGATGAAATGCTATAAACACAATTTACTTAATTTTATATTTTTTTCTGAATTTCTCAATAAAAAAAACTTTGGCCTAGGGGTGCCGTGAAACAAATTGTGATACTCTAGGGCAGGGGTGTCAAACCCATGGGCCGCATGCCGCCCCCAATGCATCCTTTTGTGGCCCACAGGCCGGGGTCCGACAGGGGTCCTTTTGTGGCCCGATCACCTTGCTTAGAGCGAGGGCAGGAGAGTGCAGCCAGAGTCTTTGCTTTCTATGTGCGGCACCATCTTCCCGAAGAGATCACCGGGAAGATAGTGCCCCTTCCACTGGCTACAGCACAGGTATACTGGGGTGGGGTAGCAAACTGGGGGCCCCAATGGGCCCCTCCAGCAGTCCCTCTACCAAAACACGTCTTTTGGTGGTTTTGCGGTGTTATAACTACATGGTGACGATACTGTAGCACAGAGATTTTCAACCATTTACAACTCACGTCACACAGAACAAGATTTAAATATTGACAAGGCACACTGAAATATAATGGTGATGCATGGTGCAGTATCGTGTCCTAGGATGTCATGTCGCAGCTTCTCCATAGGTAACGCCTGAACAGGCCCGGTGACAGGGGGGACAAAGGGGACACTTGTTCAGGGCTCCAAGTATTAAGAACAGAAATAATGGGGCCACAGTGCCAATATTGCTTTTTAAAGTGTATCCACCAACTGCTCAATTTAAGCAGGAAAACAATTAACAGGCCAACTAAACCCTCCCCCCTCCTTTTACCCCATCACTTTGTCCAGTCCCTGTGGTCCATACTGTATTGCCATTATTATGCATGTTGCTGTGCTGGCCCTTTTCTGAATGTCCCTGCCACCGCCACCGAAGAGCTGGATAGCCCAGTATGAAAACCACCTGCCGGCCTCACTGACGGTCCGAGTCAAAGGCTCCATTTTTTTTTAAAGATCCCTCTGCCAAGTTAAGGGGGGGTTGAGGGGGCCCCAGAGATATCAGTGTACTGGGCCCCGAGATTTCTGTTGCTGGCCCTGACCCTCAGGGGCGTATCTACCCCTTGGCCAGGATGGCACTTGCCAGGGGCACCATCCAGCTGTGCCAACCGTGGCTAAGGGATAGAGTTCTGCAGTCTCGAAAGGGCGCTATGGCAATCAGCGTGGGACTGACCAATTAGACGGTGAGGGAAGGATACTGAAATTGTCCCAACCCTGTTACAGTTTGAAACGCCCCTCAACTGCTGTCCACTGCTTCACTCCTAGCTCTGCCCCTTTGAAATTATTAACCCCTACCCCCCGGTAGGCGGAGTTCTCCAGGCCCATACTCAGGAGTCACCACTGCTGTACATTATGTGCCGGTTGTAGAGGCAGAGCGGGGAACATCAGAGAACGCCACAAATTACACAGTGGGCAAGGAGATGGCTGGAGACAGCTGCACAGCCATGCCTTGCAAGTTCGAGAGAGCTGTTGAATTTCAGCACTTCAAGTCAGAGCCTGCCCCCTGCTGCCCAAGCAGTCCGTGACAGTTAGTGTCGAGGAGGGGGGGATTTGTGCATGTGTGCTATCAGTGTGTGTGTGGGGGGGTGGAGGATGTGTGTGACTGTGAGGGAGCTGTCAGTGTCAGTGGGGAGAGGAGCAGGAGGGAGTTGTCAGTGTGTGGAAGTGATGAGAGTTGTCAGTACTGGGGAAATGTGTGTGTGTGTGTGTGTGTGTGTGTGTGTGTGTGTGTACTAGATTTAGGAGTGTGTGTTTGTGAGAGGTTTCAGTTGGGGAATTAGAGTTCATACAGTAATTAAATGTTTTCATATTGAGAACTACATCTCCCAGCATATACAGTGTGCTGGGGATGCTAACAAGCTTTATTTAAAAGTTTAAAAAACATTGCTTTTATGACTGCAATGGTTAAAAAGGGAGAGCTATAAATCAATTTATCAGTGAATGATCGCAGTTTGAGCTGTTACATTTTACTGAACCACCTATCCCTCCACACTCACTACCTGTCCTCAGGATACATTTACCATCCCGGCAGACGGTATACCGGCGGTCATTTGACCGATGTTGGAATCCTGACACCACTTGGGAGACTGGTGCCGGCACACAGACAGCCAACATCCCGAAGGCGAGTATTGGAGGGAGGGTTAGGACTGGGGGAGGGGGTGTTAGGGAAGGCACTAGGAGGGGGGGGGGTTAGTCCTAGCTGCCACCCCCTGAGGGTTAGCCCTATCCGCCACCCCCCCCCAGAGGGTTAGGATTAGGATTAGGTATCATGTGACTGCTGGAATCCCGAGCGCCGGATGCCATACCCAACCCCCTTTACTTTTTCAGGCATTTCTATCTCTCCTCTCTCTATGGTGTTCCGATTGCCCACTTTCCCTTGTGCTTTTCTCTCTCTCTCTCTCTCTCTCTCCTTTGTTTAGAGCATCAGTTTCTGTAGTCCACTTTATCCTTATTTTTTCCAGTGTTTCACTATCTCTCTGATGTAATGAGGATGTATGGTCTAGAGGGATCAGTAATGCATTGAACTGTATAGAGGCGTCAGGGATGTAGCGTAGGGTATAGAGGCGTCAGGGATGTAGCGTAGGTTATAGAGGCATCAGGAATGTAGCGTAGGGAATAGAGGCATCAGGGATGTAGCGTAGGGTATAGAGGCGTCAGGGATGTAGCATAGGGAATAGAGGCGTCAGGGATGTAGCGTAGGGAATAGAGGCGTCAGGGATGTAGCGTAGGGAATAGAGGCGTCAGGGATGTACTAGCAGGTATATAGAGGTCAGTGTACTGTATAGAGGGTAGAGATGAGCGGGTTCGGTTCCTCAGAATCCGAACCCGCCCGAACTTCAGGTTTTTTTACACGTTGCCGAGCGACTCGGATCTTCCCGCCTTGCTCGGTTAACCCGAGCGCGCCCGAACGTCATCATCCCGCTGTCGGATTCTCGCGAGGCTCGTATTCTATCGCGAGACTCGGATTCTATATAAGGAGCCGCGCGTCGCCGCCATTTTCACACGTGCATTGAGATTGATAGGGAGAGGACGTGGCTGGCGTCCTCTCCATTTAGAATTAGAATAGATTAGAGAGACACTTGATTTACTAATTTTGGGGAGCATTAGGAGTACTCAGTAGTGTACAGTGCAGAGTTTTGCTGATAGTGACCAGTGATAGTGATAGTGGCGTCCTCTCCGTTTAGACTAGAGTACTAGAGAGAGACACAAATTTTGGGGAGCATATTATTAGGAGGAGTACTACTTGCTGCTGATAGTGTGACCTGTGACCACCAGTTTAATTAATCCGTTCTCTGCCTGAAAAAAAACGATACACAGTGTGACACAGTCACATACCATATCTGTGCTCAGCCCAGTGTGCTGCATTATATGTAATACTGTATATCATTATCTGACTGTGCTGAGTGCTCACTGCTCACACAGCTTAATTGTGGGGGAGACTGGGGAGCAGTTATAGCAGGAGTACATATTTTAAGTACAGTGCACACTTTTGCTGCCAGAGTGCCACTGCCAGTGTGACTGACCAGTGACCACTGACCACCAGTATTGTGATTGTCTGCTGACCACCAGTATATTGTGATTGTCTGCCTGAAAAAGTTAAACACTCGTCGTGTGGTGTTTTTATAAACGCATTCTGCCAGCAGGTCCGTCATTACATAATATATACCTGTCCGGCTGCAGTACTAGTGTGATATATATATATATATATATATATTTTAATTTTATCTCATTATCATCCAGTCTATATTAGCAGCAGACACAGTACGTTAGTACACGGCTGTAGTTACCTCTGTGACGGCAGTCGCTCGTCCATCCATAATTGTATACCACCTACCCGTGGTTTTTTTTTTTCTATCTTCTTGATACTAGTAGCTTACTTTAGGAGTCTGCAGTGCTGACAGACAGTGTCCAGCAGGTCCGTCATTACATAATATATACCTGTCCGGCTGCAGTACTAGTGTGATATATATATATATATATATATATATTTTAATTTTATCTCATTATCATCCAGTCTATATTAGCAGCAGACACAGTACGGTAGTCCACAGCTGTAGCTACCTCTGTGTCGGCAGTTGCTCGTCATCCATAAGTATACTAGTATCCATCCATCTCCATTGTTTACCTGAGGTGCCTTTTAGTTGTGCCTATTAAAATATGGAGAACAAAAATGTTGAGGTTCCAAAAATAGGGAAAGATCAAGATCGACTTCCACCTCGTGCTGAAGCTGCTGCCACTAGTCATGGCCGAGACGATGAAATGCCAGCAACGGGACGTGGCCTGGACGTAGAAGGGAGAAGTTGTGCCACTGCTAGAGCTCCTGTTAAAGGAGACCCGAGAAGACGACTCTCCCAATTGAAAATCACCCGCACTGGGGCGTGGCCTGGCTGGCAATGGGAGAGGAAGCACTCCCTAGGAGCTCCTGCAAACTGGCCAACATAAATAAAAAAAACAACTCTATTTAGTATCCTGGTGCCCCCTGCACTTACCCCACTGCCTCTGCCTACATCAACCCGACCAGGGGAAGCGTGCTGCGGAGTCGGAGGGCGGCCTTGGCTGCCCTTGCGGATTGTGGCCTTCCCCCTCCTGTGAAACCGGGGCCTCGATTTCGCCGCCTCGCGGGGCCGGGCTCCGGAGCTACTCGCGGGACTTGGGACCCTCATCTCCTCCCCTCCGGACCGTTGGCAGCGGCTTGTGGTGGCCTCATCCCTCCTGCGGACCCCTCCGGCGGAGCTGTGCAGCAGCTGAAGCGGGCCTGCGGCCCCCCTGCTACCTCCGGCCGCCGCGGCCTAACACGCGCCCAGAAGCCGGGACCTCGAGTTCGGGGAAGACCCGGCCGTGAGCTCCGGGATCGGAACGCGGCCGCGACGGGCTCCCCGACACCCCGGATCACCGCCACATGCGAGGCTGGACACTCTTAAGCACCTCCAAAGAGCCTCTGTGCCACAAGCAGCCCCACAAGGGATAAAAGAGGGGAAAGGAGCAGCCCTATAAGTGCTGCGGTGGCCATCTTGGATTCCTGGAGATTTAGCTGGAGAAGGCTGAGCACACCTGCAGCTCTAGGAATCTCTACAGCACATCCAAAAAGGCTGCATTACCTTTAGCACCCAACCATCCTGGAATATTGTGAGTGCCTGCTGCTGCCACAGCACTCATTTCTCATTTGCACCCCTGCTCCATAGAAGCCCACGACAGGAACCCAGAGTCACCATTTTACTTTCTGGCACTCAGCCAGGGTAAAGATAACCCGCACTATACCACACACTCCTCACCCCCGCAGGAGTACAGATTCTATTTACACTACCGCCAGTATCGGCGAAGGCTATGGAAGTGCTTTAATACCACCCAAGTGCGCCCGGGCCACTGAATAGGGGATCGAACCGCGATCTGCCCCGACGTCGGAGTTGGCGCCTGGAAGAGTCATGGCCTCAGCGTTATGATATTCAGATCCGCACATCCCAGACCTATCCTTAAGATGACTCTCAAGATGATTTAACGCAAAATAATAAAATACTACATGTGCCATAGCCAAATGATCAGACCCCATATATAATACTCTGGCACCCTACCCCCCCAGCTCCGCGGTTGGAGGATCGGATCTGACCGGATTACCTGTTCATTAAACGGACTCGGGCCTGTGTCCCCCCAGCAATAATTTTTCCTTCCTTTTTCTTTTTTACCCCCACTCCTACCCTACCTCTTATGGATATAAGCCACTATGTCCAAAAACAAAAAAGCATCGCAAGCTCCGACTAACTTCTTTGGCTCAAAGTCCAAGGGCTCACAGAACCCCACCATGGCCGCAAGCTCCCCCCCCTCTCCATGTTCGTCGGAAGTGGGTATCGATCCCCAGATACAGGCGGTTATGTCGAGCCTATTGGAGGGAGTGCAGTCCGCGTTCAAGCAAGAACTCTCGAACGCTATAGCCGAATTTAAATCGGACCTTACAGATCTCGGTAACCGGACGGATGCACTGGAAACAAAGACGGACGATCTCTGCCGCTCCCAACACCGCATTGACAGTGAACTCGCTAGATTGCACGAGGAAATGGAGTCCCTCAAGGAGCGACAAGAGGACCAAGAAAATCGCTCGCGTAGAAATAATCTGCGCATACGTGGCGTTCCAGAAACGGTCCTCGGCCCATCACTACCAACATTCTTGAGAGAATTCTTCATACACTTGGTACCAGACCTCACAGTCGAAGAATGCCTTTGCGACAGGGCACATAGAGCACTCCGGGCAAAACCATCTCCCGCCCAACCGCCCAGGGATGTTATTGTCCGTTTCCATTATTTCCGTTCGAAGGAGAAAATCATGTCCTCCGTTCGAGACACATCGGAGATCCTGTTTAAAGGCACACAGCTGCAGATCTTTCAGGATCTTGCACCCTCCACCATCCAAAAACGGCGAGACCTCCAACCGGTCACCCGGATCCTACGACAACACCAGATCAGATACAGATGGGGATTCCCCTTCCACTTACATGTTTCGGTCAATAACTCTGTTCACTCGGTCAAGACCTTACCCCAAGGACAGGAACTGCTGGCAAAGCTAGATCTCCTCCCAACATCAGCAGTAGAAGACATGGCGGCCTCATCATCCCAACCGCCACATCCTCAGTCCCCTCTTCCCGACTGGACACGGGTGACCCGACAGCGCAATGTGGACAAGGACCCTCCCTGACCTGGGGAAACCCCCCGATGTGTATAGTGCATGAACTGTCGGTGCAACTTCTCCACGACTCGAAACGAGTGTGAACAGTGGAAGATTCGACCTCAGTTCAACTACCAGTATCGTAACTATCCTTGGTTAATGCTGTTATAAACAAGTTATAACTGTTTGAATCCCCCCCCCCTCCTCCCTCCCTTTCTTCCAACCCCCCTCCTCCCCTTCCCTTCTTTCTCCCTCCCCAATTTTTATTTTTTTCTCTCTCTTTTTTGTTTTCATGCTTGCATTTTTGTTGTATGGACACAGTTCTCAATGTCCTATATTATATTATGTTTGCTATAAATGTAAAAAGGTCATAGCCATTCCCAGCCTTCATGGCCCGGGTGACGCTCACCCTCCCACATGGTAGCTCAGTTACCCCCCTACAATCCCTTACTGTTGTTTATAATGTTACTAACTCAATGCTTTATCCTAGCGGCCCCTAAATGGGACCCACAACCTCAGGGATGTTTCCCCGTTTGGGGTACTTCTTCTTCTTCTTTTCTATGTTCTTTCTTTTCTCTCTTTTCTTGTGGCCACTGCTTGACTTTCCTGCTCCTTCTCTTGCTTGGCCTGGAGGGGTGGCCTTTGCCTGGCACAAATTGTACCTCGCTGGACCATACCTGGCAATATGCCGTACTCCCCCACGTAAATAATCATGTCTCTTAAAATATTCTCGGTCAATGTAAATGGCCTGAATTCCCCTAGGAAGCGTACCGTGTTCCTGAGTGCTTGCAGACGTGAGAAAGTTGACATAGCATTCCTGCAGGAAACACATCTCACCGGTCCCCACACTCGGCTTACGGGCAAATGGTTCTCCCAGTCCTACTTTGCCTCAGCAGACTGCAAAAAACGGGGTGTGGCCATCTTAGTTCACCGTAATATCCCGTTTATTCACTCCAGGACGGTGACAGACCCAGACGGACGGTTCCTCATGGTAATGGGTACCCTCCGCTCTAAGGCTTTCACCCTGGTCTCCGTCTACGCCCCCAACCAAGACCAATCTTTGTTTTTTGATTCTCTCTCCAAACGCCTATCACGAGAAGCACAGGGAAGCATTATCATGGGTGGTGACTTTAATACCATAATAGACCCCTTGCTGGATAGATCTGGTCCTCCGCCTCATGCTTCCATGACGACCCTCCCTCGGGCTTCCCGCACACTTACCGCCACCATGAAACTCCACGGTCTCTGTGACACTTGGCGTTCCCAACACCCCCACACCAAAGATTTTACGCACTTCTCAGCTCCACATCAACACTATTCCAGGATTGACATGATCCACATCACCACTGCCCTAGTGCCACTGATCTCGGACACGGGCATTACACCACTGACTTGGACGGACCACGCTGGGGTCTACCTCCTCATAGATATATACCGCTCGCCTCATAGGAAATTTAAATGGCGTCTTGATGACTCGCTTCTACAACACCCCTCTGCACTAGAGGAAACTAGACTAGCGATTACACAATACTTCACTGAAAATATATCTCCCGATATTCCACTTAATATCCTTTGGGAAGCCCACAAAGCCACGATTCGCGGTACCTTATTAGCAAAATCGTCGGCAATCAAGAAAAAAGCCGCACAGGAAATAGCCTCCCTCGAATCAGAAATAGCCACCTTACTACCCAAACACAAAGCATCCCCCGACCCCTCTTTACTCACCCAGATAGACTCCCTCCGAGGACAACTCAACACTCTCCTATCCACCCGCGCGGCAACAATTCTTCGGAAGTTGCAACAACGCTTTTACGACAAAATGGATAAAATAGATACCCTACTAGCCAACAAACTACGTCGTAAGCAAGCGTTGGGTGCAATAGATAAACTGTACTCGCCACAAAGGGGAACCTATACATATGACCCTGAATTGATGGCTGAAGATTTCCGCCTGTTTTATAGCTCCCTCTATAACTTACCTGACTCGCCCCTGCTGTCTCCTGACGGATCCGGGGGAGTGCGCTCATATTTATCCGATACCCCCCTCCCAACCCTATCCGACAATCAATTGGAAGCCCTAAATAGTCGAATCTCGGAGGAGGAGACAATAGCTGCCATACGATCGATGCGCTCGTCGGCTGCCCCGGGTCCGGACGGTTTCACAGCCCAATATTATAAACTCTTCGCGAAGGAACTGGCCCCACACCTAGCCTCCCTATTTAACGGTATCCTCGAGGGAGCCTCCTTCCTGCCGGAGACGACTCGGGCCGATATAGTGGTAATACCAAAGCCTGACAAAGATCCGACTAGCTGCTTAAATTACAGACCAATCTCATTATTGAATGTTGACTTGAAAATATACGCGAAAATACTAGCTAACCGTCTGGGTCCCCTGATGCCCGGCCTGGTCCACCCGGATCAGGTCGGCTTCATTCCTGGACGCCAGGCGTCCGACAACACTAGAAGGGCAATAGATCTAATATACTCAATCCAAAAACGGAAACCTCCCTCTCTCATTTTGGCTCTTGACGCGGAGAAGGCCTTCGACCGCATATCGTGGTCTTTTGCCTTTGCAGTCCTTGACAAAATGGGATTCTCCGGAAACTTTCTAGAGGGAATTAAAGCACTCTACCACTCTCCGTCGGCCCAGGTTATGGTTAACGGTGTCTCCTCCTCCAGTTTCGGGATCACCAATGGTACCAGGCAGGGATGCCCCCTCTCCCCTTTAATCTTTGCCCTAGTCATGGAGCCCCTAGCAGCAAGGATCCGTAATAACAGTGCTATCCATGGAATATCCACAGGCCTATCTGAACACAAGATAGCGCTATATGCCGACGACGTCCTGATCTCCCTCACTGACCCAGCCCAATCTCTCCCCGCGCTTTTATCTGAGATTAGCTCATACTCACAGCTCTCAGGTTATAAAATAAACGTGAGCAAAACAGAGGTCCTTAACTTTTATATCCCGGCAGCTCTCAAACAAGAACTTCAAACTATTCTCCCCTGTAACTGGCAAACCAAGAAAATTAAATACCTTGGTGTGTACTTGACCCACCATCACCACCAACTTTTCCAAGCAAATTATCCCCGTTTATTACAGACAATTAAGGAGGACTTGGTGGACTGGTCCAGTTATTTTATATCATGGATAGGCAGAATTAACTCTGTCAAGATGAGCGTGCTCCCCCGACTCCTGTACTTATTTCAGACCCTCCCGATCTACGTCCCTACCTACGTCTTCAAGACCCTACAACGCCAATCTTCCCTCTTTATTTGGAATCACAAACGCCCTCGAGTCAGACTTAAACTGCTTCAACGCCCCTCCAGAGGCGGCGGTCTGGGTATCCCGGATTTTAAGAAATACTTTTATGCCGCGCAACTCGCTCAATGTACACAATGGTGCAACGAAGGCGGGACGCGGAAGGTCTGGGTGGGGATAGAGGCGGAGGAGACGGGCCTAGCTACACTATCCTCCCTACTGTGGCTTCACCGGAACCAGCGTCCCCGTGCGGCCCTATTGCACCCTGTAGTAAGTCGCTCCCTGGCAACATGGGACCTGACAAATAGACGGTTCAGTTTGGCCCCATACCCGTCCCCGCTAATTCCGTTATTTAACAACCCAGCCTTCCCACCAGGTATGAGCAGAGCCACGCACACATCTTGGCGCATGAGTGGTATTTTCTATGTTAATGATATCACCTCCACAGCTACGTTCCCACAATTCGCAGATATCCGTGAAGGAACAGTAATCCCCTCATCGGACTTCTTCCGCTATCTACAAATTAGACATTTCCACTCCACCATCACCACCACCCTTCTCCACAGACATTTATCCCCCTTTGAACACATTAGCTGGAAACGCACCAACACTAAAGGCCTCATATCAGACATCTACACCCTCCTGGACGACCTCCCCACAACATCCCGGGCCCCTCATGAAGTGGCATGGGAAAAGGAATTGGGATTCACTATAGACAATGAGGACTGGGTAGATATATGGGACAATGCGGCTTCCAGCTCCATATGTGTAAGAATTAAAGAAAATATTTATAAATTACTCTACCGATGGTACTATGTCCCTTCCCGTCTACATACTATGTTCCCCGATACTCCAGATAGATGCTGGAGGGGCTGTACGGACATCGGTTCATTCTTACACATATGGTGGGCCTGCCCTAAAATCTACACAATATGGGGTGAACTCATCACCATGCTTTCGCGTTTATTCGACACCTCCATCCCCTCCGACCCCCAATACTTTTTGCTCCCCATGACTCTTCCTACCCTCAACAGACATCAAAACAAACTATTCCGACATATAGTCTCGGCAATGACATGCCAAATTGCCACAGACTGGAAGAGCCCGACCCCCTCACCAATACAGGGGATAATTTCTCGTATATGGTATGTCCACAAAATGGAATACATGACCGCAGTTATTCGCAATACTGCGAAGCAATTCGATAAAGTATGGTCCCCATGGCTAAACCTACAACAGGCTTCCTCCCCATTCATAATCTGACACGGCATGCCAAGGTCCTATCCACCTCTTGCCCCCGAAGGCTACCCCTCCACCTCTTTGCCCTCTCTCTACTCCCCCCCCCCTCTTTTCTTCAACCGGAGGTGCCCAGCCTCCTATGCTTTTCTGTCCCCTTCTGATCGCTCTCCGAGCACTCTCTTTTTTTCATTTCCTTTGCTGACTCTCTTGACGGAAGGCCACTCCGTTGCCGAGAGTTTCCCACTTTTTATGCTCTAACTTGAATCTCTAAACACGGGAAAACACAAAAACAAAAAAAAAAGGATCCATGCTGTTGTAGCAACAATTTACTGTACCTACATTTGTATTTTAAGCACCCAAAATGTTCGGGTGCTCTGTTATGTTATCATTGTACCTATTTCATGATCCACTCAATAAAATGTGTTTAAAAAAAAAAAAAGAAATGCCAGCAACGTTGTCTGCCAAGGCCGATGCCCAATGTCATAGTACAGAGCATGTAAAATCCAAAACACCAAATATCAGTAAAAAAAGGACTCAAAAATCTAAAATAAAATTGTCGGAGGAGAAGCGTAAACTTGCCAATATGCCATTTACCACACGGAGTGGCAAGGAACGGCTGAGGCCCTGGCCTATGTTCATGGCTAGTGGTTCAGCTTCACATGAGGATGGAAGCACTCAGCGTCTCGCTAGAAAAATGAAAAGACTCAAGCTGGCAAAAGCACAGCAAAGAACTGTGCGTTCTTCGAAATCCCAAATCCACAAGGAGAGTCCAATTGTGTCGGTTGCGATGCCTGACCTTCCCAACACTGGACGTGAAGAGCATGCGCCTTCCACCATTTGCACGCCCCCTGCAAGTGCTGGAAGGAGCACCCGCAGTCCAGTTCCTGATAGTCAGATTGAAGATGTCAGTGTTGAAGTACACCAGGATGAGGAGGATATGGGTGTTGCTGGCGCTGGGGAGGAAATTGACCAGGAGGATTCTGATGGTGAGGTGGTTTGTTTAAGTCAGGCACCCGGGGAGACACCTGTTGTCCGTGGGAGGAATATGGCCATTGACATGCCTGGTGAAAATACCAAAAAAATCAGCTCTTCGGTGTGGAAGTATTTCAACAGAAATGCGGACAACAGGTGTCAAGCCGTGTGTTGCCTTTGTCAAGCTGTAATAAGTAGGGGTAAGGACGTTAACCACCTCGGAACATCCTCCCTTATACGTCACCTGCAGCGCATTCATAATAAGTCAGTGACAAGTTCAAAAACTTTGGGCGACAGCGGAAGCAGTCCACTGACCAGTAAATCCCTTCCTCTTGTAACCAAGCTCACGCAAACCACCCCACCAACTCCCTCAGTGTCAATTTCCTCCTTCCCCAGGAATGCCAATAGTCCTGCAGGCCATGTCACTGGCAATTCTGACTAGTCCTCTCCTGCCTGGGATTCCTCCGATGCATCCTTGCGTGTAACGCCTACTGCTGCTGGCGCTGCTGTTGTTGCTGCTGGGAGTCGATGGTCATCCCAGAGGGGAAGTCGTAAGCCCACTTTTACTACTTCCACCAAGCAATTGACTGTCCAACAGTCCTTTGCGAGGAAGATGAAATATCACAGCAGTCATCCTGTTGCAAAGCGGATAACTGAGGCCTTGACAACTATGTTGGTGTTAGACGTGCGTCCGGTATCCGCCGTAAGTTCACAGGGAACTAGACAATTTCTTGAGGTAGTGTGCCCCCGTTACCAAATACCATCTAGGTTCCACTTCTCTAGGCAGGCGATACCGAGAATGTACACGGACGTCAGAAAAAGACTCACCAGTGTCCTAAAAAATGCAGTTGTACCCAATGTCCACTTAACCACGGACATGTGGACAAGTGGAGCAGGGCAGGGTCAGGACTATATGACTGTGACAGCCCACTGGGTAGATGTATGGACTCCCGCTGCAAGAACAGCAGCGGCGGCACCAGTAGCAGCATCTCGCAAACGCCAACTCTTTCCTAGGCAGGCTACGCTTTGTATCACCGGTTTCCAGAATACGCACACAGCTGAAAACCTCTTACGGCAACTGAGGAAGATTATCGCGGAAGGGCTTACCCCAATTGGACTCTCCTGTGGATTTGTGGCATCGGACAACGCCAGCAATATTGTGTGTGCATTAAATATGGGCAAATTCCAGCACGTCCCATGTTTTGCACATACCTTGAATTTGGTGGTGCAGAATTATTTAAAAAACGAGAGGGGCGTGCAAGAGATGCTGTCGGTGGCCAGAAGAATTGCGGGACACTTTCGGCATACAGGCACCACGTACAGAAGACTGGAGCAACACCAAAAACGCCTGAACCTGCCCTGCCATCATCTGAAGCTTCAGAGGTTGGAGGAGCAGCAAAAGGCCATTCAAGCCTATACAATTGAGCACGATATAGGAGGTGGAATGCACCTGTCTCAAGCGCAGTGGAGAATGATTTCAACGTTGTGCAAGGTTCTGCTGCCCTTTGAACTTGCCACACGTGAAGTCAGTTCAGACACTGCCAGCCTGAGTCAGGTCATTCCCCTCATCAGGCTTTTGCAGAAGAAGCTGGAGACATTGAAGGAGGAGCTAACACAGAGCGATTCCGCTAGGCATGTGGGACGTGTGGATGGAGCCCTTAATTCGCTTAACAAGGATTCACGGGTGGTCAATCCGTTGAAATCAGAGCACTACATTTTGGCCACCGTGCTCGATCCTAGATTTAAAACCTACCTTGGATCTCTCTTTCCGGCACACACAAGTCTGCTGGGGTTCAAAGACCTGCTGGTGAGAAAATTGTCAAGTCAAGCGGAACGCGACCTGTCAACATCTCCTCCTTCGCATTCTCCCGCAACTGGGGGTGCGAGGAAAAGGCTCAGAATTCCGAGCCCACCCGCTGGCGGTGATGCAGGGCAGTCTGGAGCGACTGCTGATGCTGACATCTGGTCCGGACTGAAGGACCTGACAACGATTACGGAGTCGGACATGTCGTCTACTGGCACTGCATATGATTCTCTCCCCATTGAAAGAATGGTGGAGGATTATATGAGTGACCGCATCCAAGTAGGCACGTCAGACAGTCCGTACTTATATTGGCAGGAAAAAGAGGCAATTTGGAGGCCCTTGCACAAACTGGCTTTATTCTACCTAAGTTGCCCTCCCACAAGTGTGTACTCCGAAAGAGTGTTTAGTGCCGCCGCTCACCTTGTCAGCAATCGGCGTACGAGGTTACTTCCAGAAAATGTGGAGAAGATGATGTTCATTAAAATGAATTATAATCAATTCCTCCGTGGAGACATTGACCAGCAGCAATTGCCTCCACAAAGTACACAGGGAGCTGAGATGGTGGATTCCAGTGGGGATGAATTGATAATCTGTGAGGAGGGGTATGTACACGGTGATATATCGGAGGATGATGATGAGGTGGACATCTTGCCTCTGTAGAGCCAGTTTGTGCAAGGAGAGATTAATTGCTTCTTTTTTGGTGGGGGTCCAAACCAACCCGTCATTTCAGTCACAGTCGTGTGGCAGACCCTGTCACTGAAATGATGGGTTGGTTAAAGTGTGCATGTCCTGTTTATACAACATAAGGGTGGGTGGGAGGGCCCAAGGACAATTCCATCTTCCACCTCTTTTTTTCTTTCATTTTTCTTTGCGTCATGTGCTGTTTGGGGAGTATTTTTTTTGAAGGGCCATCCTGCGTGACACTGCAGTGCCACTCCTAGATGGGCCAGGTGTTTGTGTCGGCCACTAGGGTCGCTTATCTTACTCACACAGCTACCTCATTGCGCCTCTTTTTTTCTTTGCGTCATGTGCTGTTTGGGGAGTGTTTTTTGGAAGGGCCATCCTGCGTGACACTGCAGTGCCACTCCTAGATGGGCCAGGTGTTTGTGTCGGCCACTAGGGTCGCTTATCTTACTCACACAGCTACCTCATTGCGCCTCTTTTTTTCTTTGCGTCATGTGCTGTTTGGGGAGTGTTTTTTGGAAGGGCCATCCTGCGTGACACTGCAGTGCCACTCCTAGATGGGCCAGGTGTTTGTGTCGGCCGCCAGGGTCGCTTAGCTTACTCACACAGCTACCTCATTGCGCCTCTTTTTTTCTTTGCGTCATGTGCTGTTTGGGGAGTGTTTTTTGGAAGGGCCATCCTGCGTGACACTGCAGTGCCACTCCTAGATGGGCCAGGTGTTTGTGTCGGCCACTAGGGTCGCTTAGCTTAGTCATCCAGCGACCTCGGTGCAAATTTTAGGACTAAAAATAATATTGTGAGGTGTGAGGCGTTCAGAATAGACTGAAAATGAGTGGAAATTATGGTTTTTGAGGTTAATAATACTTTGGGATCAAAATGACCCCCAAATTCTATGATTTAAGCTGTTTTTTAGTGTTTTTTGAAAAAAACACCCGAATCCAAAACACACCCGAATCCGACAAAAAAAATTCGGTGAGGTTTTGCCAAAACGCGGTCGAACCCAAAACACGGCCGCGGAACCGAACCCAAAACCAAAACACAAAACCCGAAAAATTTCAAGTGCACATCTCTAATAGAGGGGTCAGTAATGCAGTGATGGTTATAGAAAGGTCAGTGATGTAGTGTAGGGTATAGAGGGGTCAGTTATGTAGTGTGGGGTAAAGAGGGGTCAGTAAAGATACTAAGCTGAAGTACTTAGAACACTTCTTGAATTAAGACACAACCTGCAAGAAAAAGTATGCAATATGGGTGAAAAGGCAAATGTCAGAGGTCTGATACAAGTGACCAGCTCCACACCTTGCACCACATAGCGTTATGTTAAACTGGGATATGTTCTTTTTTGGTGTGTGTGTGTGTGTGTGTGTGTGTGTGGGGGGGGGGTGCCAAAGGAAATTTTTGCCATTGGCTCCTTTGGTCTAGAACCAGCCCTGATCACAAAATATTTTTGTCTGAGCAGACTGGACACTGATCAGCGTTGGCTCATTCTCAGCCCCCCGCCCAGCCTCTGCTGCCAACAGACTGCTATTAGCTAGTTAACCTTCTGCCTTCCCTATCTATGACACAGACTGCTGCTAATGCTACCAGAATGTTCCCAGTGGCTTCACACCAACAGTGAATCCCAGCCGATGATGTAGGGCAGCGTGTGGGGGAGGGGGTCAGTTGCTGTGGCTCTAACATGGTAACCGCCAATGGACTGCAATGCTTTATCGAAAGGGGGGGCGCCAGTCCCTTACTTTGCCAGGGGCGCTTGGACCCCTAGCTACACCTATGTTGACCCTAACCGATACCCCTAAACTAACCATAATTTCTGCAGTAAAAATCCATGTTTCTATGTATATAGGGGGTCATTCCGAGTTGATCGCTTGCTGCCGTTGTTCGCTGCGTAGCAATCAGTTGAAAAAAAATGGCTAATCTGTGCATGCGCATGCTCCGTAATGTGCATGCGCATCGTACGGGTACAAAGTCCATTGTGGTTTTGCACTAGTTCTAGCGATTATTCCAATCACAGAACAGGCCACAAGGAGATTGACAGAAAGAGGGCGTTTCTGGGTGTCAACTGACCGTTTTCAGGGAGTGCTTGGAAAAATGCAGGCGTGGCAGAAGAAATGCAGACGTGGCTGGGCATTCGCTGGATGGGTGTGTGACATCAAAAGCCGTCCCTCAGTTGTTAGAATCAACGCACACGAAGTGTAACTACAGTGCTGGTCTTATTTTGAAACGATTTTGCAGGCGCTCTGCTACTCAAGTATTCGCACTTCTCCAAAGTGAATATACACTCTCCAGTGGGCAGCGACAATGCGTTTGCATGGCTGCTAAAAACTGCTAGCGAGCAATCAACTCAGAATGACCCCCATAGTGTATTGCAAGAAAATATCTGTAAATCCAATGGTACCGTAAGTGCGGTATATACTCGCACTTCTTTGCGGGGTGAGAACATCTCCCCTAAGTGAAGTCAGCCCTATGAATAGAGTTTGTGTGATCCCTGTGCAGCAGTCACAGAAAGGGTTCATCTCTGCAGTTTGTCACTCAAATTACATTGCTGCATTTTTTCTAGAAGTGGATCTGAGAGCTGTTACCCGCAGACCAGCTACAATAATTATCCTGGGTACTCACTAGACCAGTGGTTCTCAAACTGCACCCTGGGGTGCCTCAGGACACTTGCAGGGGTGCCTTGGATTGGTGGTCCAGGACCAATTCAAAATATTTATAGTTAGTGTTATAGGCAAAACCAGTGCTGTTGGCTGGCAATCATAACATATGTGCACAAGCAGAAGCAAATCCTGTCCCCTACCAAAGGGCCAGTGCTAGGGTGTTTGGCGCCTCCCTGCAAACTATTAATTTGGGCCCTCTCTCCAATACTTAATAAAGGGACAGTGCGCTCCTTAAAAAAAGAAGGTGTGGTATCACAAGGAAGGGGCATGGCCACACAATAGCACCCCAAATCAAAATACGCCACACAGTAGCACTATCTTATTGTCATTACACCGCATGTAATAATAATAATAATAATACCCACAGTCGCAGTGCCCTTTATACACATAACCACCATATCAGTGCAGCTTACACACATAATGCCAACAGTAGCAGTGCCCCTTCTACACATGCCCACGGTGGCAATCCTTTACATGGCAAATATCAACCTGGTTTTGCCATGTAAAGGATTGCCACTTTAAAAACAAACAATCAAACAAACAAAAAAAAAACAACAGGAAAAAACACAAAATCTCTCACTTTCTGATTCTCACACCCTATTACATTCCTCCCTATATATTTAAATGTTTCTATTACTGTATGTTCCCTCTTCCCTTCTCCAAACTATACACATCAACATTTTTTAGTATTTCCAGGTAAGTTTTGTGATGTAGGCCATGCACAATTTTAGTTGCCCTAATGTATTTACAGCCTTCTGGAGATATGGCTTCTGGAACTGAACACAGGATTCTAAATGTGGCTGTACCAAGGACCTATACAGTGGCATTACAGGTTGAGTATCCCTTATCCAAAATGCTTGGGACCAGAGGAATTTTGGATATCGGATTTTTCTGTATTTTGGAATAATTGCATACCATAACGAGATATTATGGTGATGGGACCTAAATCTAAGCACAGAAGGCATTTATGTTTCATATACACCTTATACACACAGCCTGAAGGTCATTTTAGCCAATATTTTTTATAACTTTGTGCATTAAACAAAGTGTGTGTACATTCACAGAATTCATTTATGTTTCATATACACCTTATACACACAGTCTGAAGTTCATTTAATACAATATTTTTAATAACTTTGAGTATTAAACAAAGTTTGTGTACACTGAGCCATCAAAACACAAAGGTTTCACTATCTCAGTCTCACTCAAAAAAGTCCGTATTTCGGAATATTCCGTATTTCGGAATATTTGGATATGGGATACTCAACCTGTATTACTTTTTTCTGCTACTGGTTCTTTAACCTATGCAAACAAGCATCTGACTTGCCTTTCCTATTGCTTTGTTACATTGCTCACCTGAAATAGTAATACTTAGATAGCTTTCCTCTTGCCATTATAATGCCCTTAATATTATAGTTAGCCTTTGCATTTTTGAGACGTGTATGATTTTGCATTTTTTGGCATTAAATGTTGCCATGTTCTTGACCATTCCTCTAGTCCAGGGGCGGAACTGCCAGAGACAACGGAGTCAGTTGCCGCCGGGCTCCAGCCCTAAAGGGGCTTCCTCCATTGCCCCCCGGCTGTTACGTGCCCTTCCTACTAAATAGACAAAGGCGCTACCAGCAGGGTCTCGCAGTTTGTACATTCCATGCCGTAACACCCTTCTTTCCACCTTCACAATGAAGCTATTGGTACTTTGCAAAAAAAAAATTATTAGCATTGCAACTCAGCAGATCAATGCAGTGTGCAGCCACACACTCCATATATCTGCTCAGCCACAAAGCTGATTATTTCTTCACAAAGTACAAGGTGAGCTCCAAATAGAATTCTCTAGCTTAGATTATACCTTTCTATGCAAGGGTAAATAGCTCAATTGTTTGACTGCAATGCCACAGGAAATGGTTTGGATCCAAGACAGTGTGACTGAATAATAAAGAAACCTTAAGATGAGTTCATGAATGTTGTATAAGTATTAGTGAGAGAAGGGGTCAGGAGCATGCTAGGCTGCAAAAAATAAGGTAGGCTGCAAGTGAAAGTAATGATCTCCTATATATTTTCCCAGATCTGTCACTCTGTGTGGCTAACTCTGGGGGAAGTCACAGCAATGGGCGGAGACGGCATCTGCAGGACGATACACCAGTGCCAGCAGCAGACCGTAACAAAGTGACAGATCAGGGAGAATACATAGGAGGTAGGGAGGTGGCCATGGTACATGGCTGGCCAAGGGACACTAGCTCATGTACCCCTTTACCACTGAGGCTGGCCACCAAGGATGGACCTGTCACCAGTGCACATGCAATAACCTCTTCTGCTGCCCTCTTTGCAACTCAGATTGCCCAGTGCTCCCCTTCGCTAACAGTCCACAAAGTTTCCCCATCTCACGATCTGCCTCCTCACCCCCACTTTCATCTCTACAGCACACGCGCATATCATACAAGATCCCATCATGCGTACGTAGGTCTGAAATGCAAGAGGGAGGTTGGGGGGAGATTGGCATGCGCCAGCAACACCACACAGCTCACTGTGACCACAGTGGAGAGGCTCTGCAACAGGACAATACACCAACCTCGGAGCAAGGAACTGCGTCGGTCAGGAGGAGAACTATTTCAATAGCATAAAAAGGTTAATGCGTCCCACCCTATGGACACCAGACTCATCAAGTCACTGTTGCCAGAGTCTCATACAATGACTCTGAACCTCTAAGCACACTATTTGACTGTCCACACCCTGCTGTGCCTATTACCCATCTCCTCCACCACCCTCAACACTGACCCACACATCATTCACCCACAGAGATACAATAAAGGTAGTTTGGATAAATTAGCTAAATGAAATGGATTTAACCAATTTATCTAAATGACCATTTTTGGATGTTTTCCAGTGTTTGTGAGCAAATGGTCAATTGTCATTTGCTGCCACATATTAGCATAATTTTGTTTCAACTAGAAAAAAAAAATTGGACAGATAATCTAAGTGTGGATCCAGTTTAAAGGTCCGTATTCACGGCCTGATTTTGGGGAGAGATGTGTGCTGAGCGAACTGCTCAGCACACATCTCTGCCCCCGCTCAGCACAGCGTGATGTGTGCTGAGCGTACGGGGGGTGGGGGGGGGCGCTCATTTCACCCCCTGTGTAGGGCATTCTGTGTGTATCCAGTTTAACAGGTGTGAGCATCATACAACTACTGACTTGCGAGTAACTATACAGCAGCTCCATACCTTGTGACTTGAAGAAACACCAGTTAACCCCGGGAATGCTGCAGTCAAAGCAACAATTCCTCTTCTTACATTCCGCTGCACTTATTGTGGGGTATCCGCAATCCCTTCTGCTGTACGGTTCCACATTACATTGTTTCTTGTCACTTCCTGTTGATGCAGTAAGGAAACATCCAGGAATTACAGCAGCTTAGTTTTTTTTTTTTTTTAACTGGGGCAATTTAGCTAGATCACAGGGCAATTTAGCTCCTTTGGTCCTCTTTTAGGACCAGTTAATCAGACAGTTGAGCAAACTGAAAAACAGCTAACAGGAAATTTCCACTTAAATGGTATTTTCTAATCTTATCTGACCATGACTAAGAATAAAGGATACACAAGATAAACTCTTAGAGCCATGGACCTTATCCATGTTTAAGCTCCATCAAATCTGTAATCAATAGCACTACATGCTCCCACTTTACCACTGTACTATATACTCTACCTGTGTTTTTAAGGTAAAAACACCATTTAACCCCAGTGACACTTGAATTAAAGCAGCAGCCTCTGGAATAGCATTCCTTAGCATTAATCCCAGGAAATCTGCAATCTTCACGCTCTTTGATAGCCATGCTACATTGCTGTTTACTTGGATGGAGCAGAGAGCACAACATCAGGACATAGGAAATATTACAATGCATGATAAGAAAGGTGTGAGCTCTACAGCAAGGCCTCTAACCCTTTGCCAGTGCCAAATACATAGGGCTTAACTCAGATCTGATCACAGCAGCAAATTTATTAGCTAAAACCATGTACACTGCAGGGGGGGGGGTGTATAATATGTGCAGAGAGAGTTAGATTTTGGTGCGGTGTGTTCAAACTGAAATCTAAATTGCAGTGTAAAAACAAAACAGCCAGTATTTACCCTGCACACAAACAATATAACCCACCTAAATCTCTCTGCAAATGTTATATCTGCCCCCCCCCCCCCAACCCTGCAGTGCACATGGTTTTGCCCACTAGCTAACAAATTTGCTGCATCTGGGAATTACAGCAGCTTAATATTTCTTTTTACAGAAGGTTCAGCAAATTAAATTATTTAGTGAAATACTGTAATCATAACAGTTACAGGGATATTGTAGGTAGATTTATTGTCAGTGGATAAATGTAAAAATTAAACCCTTAGGCATAGTTCCAAAATGCTGTCATTGCAATCCAGATTTTAAGGATATCATGCTTGAGCACAGGTGACTTAATTAGAACTTCGGTTAATGTGAATTAACCATTGGACTCAACCATGGTTATCCTTAAAACCCAGGGGTCTATTTAAGATCGATCTTAATCGATGTTGGGCTTCCAGGTTGAAAAAAAAACACACATTTACTAACATTTTAAAATTTATATAAAAAATCATCTGTTCGTAAATGGTTTTGCCCAACTGCTAACAAAAATCCTGCTGCGATCAACTCAGAATTACCCCCCATGGCCCTCATTCCGAGTTGTTCGCTCGCAAGCTGCTTTTAGCAGCATTGCACACGCTAAGCTGCCGCCTACTGGGAGTGAATCTTAGCATCTTAAAATTGCGAACGAAAGATTTGCAATATTGCGATAAGACATCTCTGTGCAGTTTCTGAGTAGCTCGAGACTTACTCTGCCAGTGCGATCAGTTCAGTGCTTGTCGTTCCTGGTTTGACGTCACAAACACACCCAGCGTTTGCCCAGACACTCCTCCGTTTCTCCAGCCACTCCCGCGTTTTTCCCAGAAACGGTAGCATTTTTTCCCACACGCCCCTAAAACGGCCTGTTTCCGCCCAGAAACACCCACTTCCTGTCAATCACATTACGATCACCAGAACGA